>NW_017275342.1:8444-15289 GCF_001594065.2 Cyphomyrmex costatus | reverse complement strand
GGCGAATATGGATGCTCGTATTGTTTATGCCCAGGGGAAACAATAAACGTAGGTAATGGTTACGCCCGTATATATATTGGAGAAGGCTCTGAAAGATCTAAGAATCAACATGAACGAGATGCTATACAAGCGGTTACAGAACAAACGATTGTTCAGGGCGTTAAAGGCGTATCATTATTAATGCTTGTACCACTTTTTAATATTATTAAATCTTTTCCTCCAGAATATATGCATTCAGTGCTACTTGGCGTTGTCAAATTTTTTTTAAATACTTGGTTTAATAATTCTGCTGGTCCTTGGTACATTGGTACAAAAAGAAACATTTTTGACTTAAAATTAACATCAATTCAACCACCGTGTGAAGTAACTCGCACACCAAGATCGATCAATGACATCAAATTTTGGAAGGCATCTGAGTTCAAAAATTTTCTTCTTTATTATTCTATGCCTTGTTTGAAGGATTTGCTTCCAACTAGATTCTACAATCATTGGTCGTTGTTGGTTTTCGCAATACATATATTTCTACGGGATAGAATAACTGATGCAGATTACAATCAAGCTAAACGAGCTGTTAGATAATTTGTCGAACAAATTCCTGATTTATATGGTTTAGAATTTATGAGATATAATGTGCACTTATTACTTCATCTATCAAAATCAGTTGCATACTTCGGTGCGCTATGGGCATGGTCAGCATTCCCATTCGAGGGTTATAATTATATATTAAGAAAGATGCTTTTTAGCTCCCAATTTGTATTACAACAAATTTGTAAAACATATTGCAGATTACAAAAATTAAAATTCAACAATACATTTAATGCAAGAAATTGTAATCAAGAAGGGAAAAAGTTATATCATGATATGTTAGGTATTAATAAATGTAAATACATGCAAGAGGATAGTAATCGTTTACGAATTTTTGGTGCTGGCAATAACATTATGTTAAACTTAACAGAAAAGTTGTCAATACAAGCACTTATCAATTGTAATATTGAAATTAATAATGCTAAATCATATTCGAGATTCATGTATAATGGAATCTTGTATCATAGCAATTCGTATGACAGGATGTATAAACGAAATAATAGTGTTATACGTACGTATCTAGGAGAATTTATGACAATTACAAAAATTATTTCAGTTTCTTCGCAGATTGGTAATAATACGTTCGTAATCATTGGTTCATCTTTTCAAATATTACCAGATAAAGTATTGTGTTCTCACTCTAATTTTTCATTGGCCAGTTATTCTTATGTTGTAAGACAAACGAATAATATTGTAGCATTACTTCCCGAACAGATTACTAATAAATGTATTCTCTTACCCGGCGATGATGACCAAACAAATTATATTATCTTGTTAGTTAATAACGTAGAAACTGATTAAAATTATTAATAATATAAGGATTATATATATATATCCTACTATGTGTAAACTTATAATCAAATAGTAAAATCTTTCTAGGACCGTACAAGTGATAAACACAAAAACAAGAAGAAAGAAGCCAATAACGGTAGTCATTTACGGTCAAAGCTTAAAACTTAATGTAAAATTAAAAAGTATATACAATAAATAATTCATTACATAAAATGTGTACATGTTGATACTTTGGGGGAATTATTGTTAATGTAAAACAGGCTTATAATTATATGTAAGCTGATATCGTTGCTTTCTGTTATTTATACGTATACAAGTGAAACTGAGTCGGAAGTAATCTGAGTATTTTGTACTAAGATTCATGACGTCACTACTTGCTTTTTTTAATGGAAAGTATCATTTAGCAATACAATTTTATAATCTCACTTTTCAATTGAGTTTACGAGATTCAGTGAAGCACTATATTCATGATCTTTCGTGCAGATTGTAGATAAAAACCCAGTTGAATCTTATTTTGTCAGAATGCAAAATAAGGATTTATATATATATATATAACGCGCATTTTTTCAATCGAGTTACGCGCGCGCGCGCGCGCGCGCACACACACACACACACACATATATATATGTATATACACAAACCATCGGCACAAAATATGTAGCTGTTTTAATATGAGTGTGTTATATTTTCAATCAATAAAAAACTATATATACATATTAATAAATACCGTATATATTTATAATGAGATCTCGATTTAAAAACAGATATTCATGCACAATAAAATAGCACACTTTCGCAATTACTATATATTATTTGAATGTGTCTATTATATCAAATTATAAAACCGAATATTGCTATATACCTGATCAGATATAATCACACACAACATTGACGCTCATATATTCATTACTATAATTATTGAAACACCAAACTAATACACCGAATTTGACGATCACACCCAACTGATACCCAACATTGATGCTGAACACTTAAACGACACTCAATATTGAGTGTATACCACGGTAACACTGAAATATTCGTGTTCACACTCAACTGACACCCAACATTGATGCTCAACGCTTAATTGACACTGAATATTGAGTGTCTACACCAAACAACACCGAATATTCATGGTCACACTCAACCGACACCCAAGAATGATGCTCAACTATCAACTAACACCCAATGTTGATGGTCAAACCTCAATGTACACCCAATATTGACGGTGAACACTGAATTTTGATGGTAAACACCTAAATTTGAGTGTTAACACCAAAAATTGAAGGTTTTTTTTCGTAAGGGCGCCTCCTTAAATGCACCTAAGATTGTAAACTAAAGAAATATGCAGAAAAATTATTAAGTAATAAATCGTTGAAAAAATTAGATGACAGAGACAGAATTTGTGTATTTACTTATATTTGGATTCATTTAAACTTTCGTTTGTAATACACAGAAATTATATATAGATATTTTATATATAGATATTATATATAGATATTATATTTATTTTTACAAACATTCCTTACATATATACGTATCTTACTCTTATATATAGATATTATATTTATTTTTACAAACATTCCTTACATATATACATATCTTACTCTTTTTTATGATTACAACTATATGATATACTGATTTTTTTCCTTGACAAAAATGTTTGAAACGAGAAATGTACGAAAACTATGCTTATCCCTCTTGATAGTCAGTAAATGATCATAAAATCCATTTTTATAAATATTTAAAGCGATCTCATCATTTTGTTTAAACTAAATTGTCTTCATTTACAAATGGTACGTAACAAAAATTAACGTGTTATTTCTCGCTTCTGACATGACGATTTAATATACTTATATACTATATACTTATATACTTATACTATACTTATACCATATACTTATTTTATATACTTTTATAACTATGCATCTTAAAAAATATCCAATTTATCTATGTTATTTAAACGCAACAATATAAATTATACAAAAAAATAACCATGCGATATCATAGAACTATTTCTCTGCAAAATACAGAATTTCCACTACCGCGATTGTACCGCGATTGATTATACTTGATTACGTATTACATATTTTCATACTGTTAGTTAAGGGTCTGCGCACAATAGGAGAAATATTAGGAAAAGATATTAAATATAAGAATTTTAATCTATTAGAACTATGTACTGTGGAATATGCGCTTTCTGACAGGTTAAAATTCTTATATTTAATATCTATTCCTAATATTTCTCCTATTGTGCGTAGACCCTAAATATTTCTTAAAGGAACAATTTTGAATTGATAAAAAATGTAAGAAAGACTTAAATATGTAGTATCACAGTCACACACATATATATATATATATATTGATGTATATTTTTGATAAATATTAAAAGTTTCCATTTTTATCTACTGTATTAATCACACAATTTAGTGCACCGCGACTTATTTGTATATACTGTATCAGGATTACTGAAAGATTCTACAAAAAACTTAATGTTTACTTTCCGTGTTAAATTACAATTTTAAAAAATAGGACCTTTAAAAAAAGAACTTTACATAACTACATAACCAATAAATTGACTTATACATATATTGCTTCGCATTATGGCATTACTTCTGTTAAGCTGGTTCTATATTAGTTGCAAGTCGATCGCAAGTTCGTTGCGACAGCCAATCTCAAGCTTGCATTTTGAAATCAACGCTTCAGATTGGCTGTCGCAACAAACTTGCGATTGGCTTGCAACTAATGTAGAACCGGCTTTACACGCATATTAACGACGGGTCGCAGTTCTTGTTATGCATAATCTTCCGGTAAGGGTAACTGAAATATCAAATGGACCAATAACTTCGTGACAGATCTCTGCTCATTTTTCAGCATCAACAGTATATTTCTAGCTAAATGTAGAGTTCTTTTCAGAATTACAGCTTGGCACAATCTAGAAATACGAAAAAAATGCATTTACACAGTAAAAAGAAGTAACAGCTTGCAATAATATGTATTTGCATGGAAATTGAACAATTTTATGACATAAGTTTGTTAATCGAAGTTTAAGCATTTCTAATTGATAGGCTAGTCCACAGTATAATCAGGAGTCTTTAATATTTTTAAAGAGACAATTTTGAATTGATAAAAAATGTATGAAAAACTTAAATAGTATCACATATTGATGTATATTTTTGATAAATATTAAAAATTTCCATTTTTATCTACTGTATCAATCACACAATTTAGTGCACCGCAACTTATTTGTATATACTGTATCAGGATTACTGAAAGGTTCTACAAAAAAATATGTTTAATTTCCGTGTTAAATTACAATTTGCAGCCAAAAAGAAAAATAGGACCTTTAATAAAAGAACTTTACATAACTACATAATCAATAAATTGACTTATACATATATTGTTTCGCATTATGGCATTACTTCTGGCATATTAACGACGGATTGCAATTAAACGGACCAATAACTTCGTGACAGATCTCTGCTCATTTTTTTGCATCAATAGCATATTTCTAGCTAAATGTAGAGTTCTTTTCACAATTTCAGCTTTTACACAGTAAAAAGAAGTAACAGCTTGCAATAATATGTATTTGCATGGAAATTGATCAATTTTATGTCATAAATTTGTTAATCGAGGTTTAATAAGCGTTTCCAAGTGATAGGCTAGTCCACAGTATAATCAGGAGCCTTTAATATTTCTTAAAGAGACAATTTAAAAAAAACTTAAATAGTATCACATATATTAGTTTATATCAATCACACATTTAAGAAAAACTTAAATAGTATCACATATATTAGTTTATATCAATCATACTTAATTTAGTACACCTGTATATACTATAAATAGGACCTTTTTTACTTCTGTTACACGTATATTAACGACGGGTCGCAGTTCTTGTTGTACATAATAAGAGTAACTAATCGAAATATCAAATAACTTCGTGACAGTTCTCTGCTTATTTTTCTGCATCAAGAGTTCTTTTCATAATTCTTGGCACAATCTAGAAATACGGAAAAAATGTATTTACACAGTAAAAGAAGTAACAGCTTGCAATAATATGACATAATATGTCATAATTTTATGACATATAAGTTTGTTAATCGAGGTTTAAGCGTTTCTAATTAAATAAATAAATACGGTAGTAATAAATTAATACGGTAGTAATTTAATTTAATAAAATTAAATTATTTAAACTGATACTTATCTGATTGTGATCACGATCTTGAACCTCAAATTCTCCGGGATGACAACCGCACACGAAGTAAGCGGTGCGAGAAAACCAATCAGCATCGCGGAAAAGAGGCAACAATAAACTTCGAGAGATTCGATACATTCGACTTTCGATTTTAACACGCACTTTTTCAAATAGGATATACGATCACGTTAAAAAATAAATAAAAATATGTTGTCCAAAGTCGACGCGTTAATTAATACGCCTTCGTCTAGCTTTCGCTGTTCCCCTCACCTCACCGCTCCGCGCGTAAAACAATGCAATTCGGCTGTCATGGGACACTTCAACTGCACGCGGAGCGGTGAAGGGGAAAATGCAACTTTTGGCTGGTTTTCGAATTGCCTCCGTCTAACTTTCGCTGTTCCTCTCACCTCACCGCTCCGCGAACACAATACCATTCGACTGTAATGGGGCATTTCGACTGCATGCGGAGTGGTGAGGGGGACAGTGCAACTTTCGGTTGATTTTCGAATTGTTTACGTCCTGTTGTAGCCCGCGAGTGCTACCACAATTAAGTCTCGCATTTCAGCCTAGCAACGAGCTGGCGGAAATGCAAGATTATTACTGCAAAGCAACCTTTGCATTTCGGCATAGCAACGACTTGCGGAAATGCAAGGCTGCAAATTCCATAACGCGTGCGGACAACGATCACTGATCGAACGCAAGCAATGACCGCACGCACATCGAACAATTAGTAATAAAAAGCAAATCTTGCATTTCGACAGGACAACGAACTGCCGAAATGCAAGAGGACGAAGTCCGCATTGCACACGGCACGAATGCCGCTAGTTCGATGACTCCGCGACGCCTATATATTCGGCGGTCTAAGGACCGGCGAGAGAGTCTTGTCAAACATCTAAACGTAACGATACGTTACGCGCGTCGCGAGAACCGAGTCATATTACATCCGCGATAACGAGTGTCGCCGACCGGTCTAAGTCACGAGCGAGGACTTTAACCCGAATATGTTCTTTAATTAAATCAATTCGACAATTGTAACCAACTATTCGAATTGTAACATAAGCAACCAAAGTGTAATCATTCAATCGGGTAATTATAATAATTAAATAAAGGGTTAAATGTAATCAGTGGTAATAACCACTCGAAATTGTAAAGTGTAATAATAAATAAAAAGGGGTTACTTTAATAAAAGTGTGGTGCAGTGAGTGTTTGTTCTACAACCTTGACCACTTTCCTCGTTTCCCTCGTGGGTTCCAACCCTTTGAGCGGATCGAATCCC
>NW_017275342.1:0-3596 GCF_001594065.2 Cyphomyrmex costatus | reverse complement strand
TACATATTCAACATAGAAAATATTCGTTATATGTACGTTCACTTTGAACTGGCAGATTTAGTAATATATCAGTTACTTTTCGTGGTAATATATTATATTAGATAATATCATTTAAAGTATTAAAGGTTTAAATTATTAGGTTACATTATTAGATAATCATTATAATTTAGAGTGGTACAAATTTTTGGGGTCAATTTTCAAAGGATGATATTTATTGGGTTTTTTATTTTGTGATTAGGTAATCGTTTTAATTTTGAAAGGTTCAATTTTTGTAGTTTTCATTTACTTTTCGTGGTACATAACATAGAAAATAACATAATATGTTCACTTTGAACTGGCACATTTAGTAATATATCAGTTACTTTTCATGGTCATATATTATATTAGATAGTATCATTTAAAGTATTAAAGGTTTAAATTATTATGTTACATTATTAGATAATCATTTTAATTTAGAAAAGTTCAAATTTTTGGGGATAATTTTCAAAGGTTGAAATTTATTGGGTTTTCTATTTTAGATATTATATGTAAATATCTCTTATTTATTTATTTCAACTTTAAAAGAGTGAAAACTTAATTTTATATTTTTACAAACGTTCCTTACATATATACGTATCTTACTCTGTTTTGTGATTACAACTATATGATATACTGATTTTTTTCCTTGACAAAAATGTTTTAAAGCTTCTGAGTAATCACTACAGCTGTATTGAATCGTGATGTCAGAAACGAGAAATGTACGAAAACTATGCTTATCCCTCTTGATAGTCAGTAAATGATCATAAAATCCATTTTTATAAATATTTAAAGCGATTTCATCATTTTGTTTAAACTAAATTGTCTTCATTTACAAATGGTATGTAACAAAAATTAACGTGTTATTTCTCGCTTCTGACATGACGATTTAATATACTTATATACTATATACTTATATACTTATACTATACTTATACCATATACTTATTTTATATACTTTTATAACTATGCATCTTAAAAAATATCCAATTTATCTATGTTATTTAAACGCAACAATATAAATTATACAAAAAAATAACCATGCGATATCATAGAACTATTTCTCTGCAAAATACAGAATTTCCACTACCGCGATTGTACCGCGATTGATTATACTTGATTACGTATTACATATTTTCATACTGTTAGTTAAGGGTCTGCGCACAATAGGAGAAATATTAGGAAAAGATATTAAATATAAGAATTTTAACCTATTAGAACTGTGTACTATGGAATGTGCGCTTTCTGACAGGTTAAAATTCTTATATTTAATATCTATTCCTAATATTTCTCCTATTGTGCGTAGACCCTAAATATTTCTTAAAGGAACAATTTTGAATTGATAAAAAATGTAAGAAAGACTTAAATATGTAGTATCACAGTCACACACATATATATATATATATATTGATGTATATTTTTGATAAATATTAAAAGTTTCCATTTTTATCTACTGTATTAATCACACAATTTAGTGCACCGCGACTTATTTGTATATACTGTATCAGGATTACTGAAAGATTCTACAAAAAACTTAATGTTTACTTTCCGTGTTAAATTACAATTTTAAAAAATAGGACCTTTAAAAAAAGAACTTTACATAACTACATAACCAATAAATTGACTTATACATATATTGCTTCGCATTATGGCATTACTTCTGTTAAGCTGGTTCTATATTAGTTGCAAGTCGATCGCAAGTTCGTTGCGACAGCCAATCTCAAGCTTGCATTTTGAAATCAACGCTTCAGATTGGCTGTCGCAACAAACTTGCGATTGGCTTGCAACTAATGTAGAACCGGCTTTACACGCATATTAACGACGGGTCGCAGTTCTTGTTATGCATAATCTTCCGGTAAGGGTAACTGAAATATCAAATGGACCAATAACTTCGTGACAGATCTCTGCTCATTTTTCAGCATCAACAGTATATTTCTAGCTAAATGTAGAGTTCTTTTCAGAATTACAGCTTGGCACAATGTCTTTAATATTTCTTAAAGAGACAATTTAAGAAAAACTTAAATAGTCTCACATATATTGATGTATATTTTTGATAAATATTAATAATTTCCATTTTTATCTACTGTATCAATCACACAATTTAGTACACCTGTATATACTGTAAATAGGACCTTTTTTACTTCTATTACACGTATATTAACGACGGGTCGCAGTTCTTGTTGTGCATAATAAGAGTAACTAATCGAAATATCAAATAACTTCGTGACAGTTCTCTGCTTATTTTTCTGCATCAAGAGTTCTTTTCATAATTCTTGGCACAATCTAGAAATACGGAAAAAATGTATTTACACAGTAAAAGAAGTAACAGCTTGCAATAATATGATTAATAATTGATCAATTTTATGACATAAGTTTGTTAATCGAGGTTTAAGCGTTTTTAATTAATATCATAAACTTCATAATTAATTAATTTGTCAGTTAATTAAATAAATTAATATCATAAACTTCATAATTAATACAGTAGTAATTTAATTTAATAAAATTAAATTATTTAAACTGATACTTATCTGATTGTGATCACGATCTTGAACAGCTTTTGACAATCGCACACGAAGTAACCTCAAATTCTCCGCGATGACAACCGCACACGAAGTAAGCGGTGCGAGAAAACCAATCAGCATCGCGGAAAAGAGGCAACAATAAACTTCGAGAGATTCGATACGCGCGCGCCATTTATTCATTATTTCACTACAAACCTTTAAAACGGCGCCTCTTTGACACATCTCATCATATTATACTCGCCTGAACTCGCCGCGCACTCGATCATCGACTTCGACCACCAATCACAAGCGCAGAAAAGGGTGAATAATGCACCAGCAGGAACAACGAACTTCATGGTCCAAATGACTTTTTGCATGACTAACTAATAATTGCATGTGGAATACAGCTCAATGATATCGATATATCACAAGATTGCTTTATATACTTGAAGTTACATATAAATTAATATCTTTATATATATATATTAGATTGGCAAAAGAGTAAATTGCGTTTTTTATAGACACAAAAATCTATCACTAAAAACCGCAATTAATTTTCTTATCAACACAAAATAAATACATCCTGATAAAGAAAAAAGTTTCAATTTTAAGAATTTGTTTTTTAAATTGTCATATGACAATTTTTAACGGAATTATGGGCGGTTAAAATCAAAATTGTCCTTCTAATCCGCGAAAACTCAGTAACCAAAAATGGTAAGAATTTATAAGAAGAAAAATTTTTGTTGAGGGGATATCAAGCTTTCACGATAAGTAGTCGAAAATTTTCTGAAATAAATTTTGGGCATATTACAAACTTATAAAGTATGAAAAAATTTTTCCGTCCTTTTTAACTCGTAGTTTTCGATATGTAAAAATTACTAAACTCATAAACTTACAAAATGTAGTTAACTTTTAAAAGTACAGGTTTCAAACCTTAAATTCCTTTTTTTTTAAATTTAAACTTCATTCGTTTTTGATGAAGTTATTGTATATACAATTTTGAGCATATACAATTTAGTTTCCTTCTTTTCTTAACTCCGTAACGATATAAAGGAGCGCAGGAATAAGAAATGACGTGGC
>NW_017275341.1:0-547 GCF_001594065.2 Cyphomyrmex costatus | reverse complement strand
TATAAAAGAAAAGTGATTGATAATTTATTTGCTGCTCCCGAATCCTTGGTGGATCCCGAATCCCGTGCCGCAAGTAGCGGCACAACAATACGTAATTGACTGAACTGACAGACTGACTGACCGCGAGGGCTGTGCGTTGAATTTATACTAAAGATGTACGTGACAATATGATATCATTTTAAAAGAGACCGCAGCATCAACGTTTTCAAAGTTCAGTGTCTCCATGCATGCAAAAGTGCATTGCCTCGGTTAAAGATTTATATCTTAGTCAAAAAAGTATATCTCAGATAAAAAAGTATACGAGAAGACATCGCGCTCAAACGACTCCATAAAGAAACTTCAACATTTTTATCCATTGCATCATTTGAAGCGCAATTATACATATATTAAACAGCTATTAAACAGCTATCGAACGGCTATCGAACAGCTATCGAACAGCTATCGAACAGCTTTCAAACCGATATCGGTATACTGTAAACAGTTGTCGAACAGCTATCGGTATACTGTAAACAGCTATCGAACAGCTATCGAACAGCTATCGAACAGA
>NW_017275340.1:295-614 GCF_001594065.2 Cyphomyrmex costatus | reverse complement strand
TTTGGAAATTTATTTGAGCGGATATTAATTTAATTTAATTTGTTGTACGCTGGTCTAACAATGAGTGGGAAAAATAATTAAGGGGATGTTATTTCAAATTATTAGAGTTTTAAAGACCGACTGTGTTCGGTGCGCGATTTGGGGGAACTTTTCAACGTATATTACTTAAAAATATTGCGAAGAATATTACTACGTCGACTCGCCATCAGAGGTCTATGGATATTCGTAAAGTTTCTCGTAACTGCTGAAATACGCGCATATCTGTATATATAGAATCTCGATTTAAGAACTAAAACAGGCGTCTAAGGTAGGCTTCCAC
>NW_017275340.1:0-208 GCF_001594065.2 Cyphomyrmex costatus | reverse complement strand
AATATACTAAATTTAATTTTAAGAATTCGGTTGCGGCTGTTGAGGACTCTGTGAAGTTGAAACTGTCCGTATATACCGGTATTATTATTACAATAAATTTATATATATTTTTAACAACTAGTATAAGCTCAATTTGTTCTTGACCTGGGAGGTATATTAAGTTTTCTAATATAGCTCGTTGTTGATCGGGAGTATGGTGTTTCCCTTC
>NW_017275339.1:36747-47241 GCF_001594065.2 Cyphomyrmex costatus | reverse complement strand
ATACACGTCTAGCGCATCATACCTCGCCCTATTATTTTCTTTTATCGGTAGTCGCGAAAATCCCATCCTCGTCGCCAGTTTATTATACATATTTATTCCAGGGTTCAAATTCAGCAAGGGATTCAATAAGTACGCCGATAAAGTAATATACTACGGACTTGACTATATTTCAGAAATCTAACTCTCCTGCATACACACACATGCTTTCTGCTCCAAGCCGGTAAACGGAGTGCTGCTCCGCGCAGCATACGCACACACACGCACACCACGTCACTTGCTTCAGCGCCACATGTCGCAAACTAAGCACTGCTCTCTTATACATGGCGCGTCTTATAAATCCGAATACATAACATTTACTTTTTCTAGCAATTACATCATCATTAACATCATTAACATCATTATCATTATTGTCGTTGTCACTGTGCTCACGTTTACCTTTCGGCGTTTTTACTTTCACGACATCTCCAATTTTCGACTGTTTGTCTCGTTCAGTGATATCGATAATTTGTCTCAACGGTTCTACGATCGGTTTGAATCTTTTCTCCAGGGCAATTTCGCTCTCCATTATGCCCGTTTTCAACGCTCTGTGTTTCTTACGAATCGACGCACGTGTTTTCGCGATCAGTTTTGCGGTTCTTTCGCGTTCGGCGATGCTATTCGTTTCGTCTATATCGTCGCGCTGTCACGATAAACACTGTACGACTTACAGAATCGCGAAATCGTCGAAGCCACGTCTATACGTGCCATTCTGTAACGCGCTGTCCTTGTCTATAACCACGAAACCATATTTGCGTTGCCAACATAGATGACACAGTGTGCAAAATTTCTCGTACGACATATCAGTATTCACGTGATCGTTGTAAATGTGTTTCAGATTGGTGCCATCTTGTTTGAATAGAATTAGCAAATTGGCATTGTCGCGTATGAGATGCTTTGGTATTTTCGCATATGTTTGACAGAGATAAAAACAATCAACACTCGCATGTCGACCCATGGCGAAGTATTCCCTGATAGTATTCTGCTTGTCGCAGACTACGTCGTCGAATACGAAAATCGAGTTTGGAAGCGCTTCGCTAGGCGGAATAACGTCACCATTATTAGAAAAAGCATAGTAACCGATATCTTCGATCGATTCCAGCAGCTCTTCGAGATATCGATATTTAGGTTGAAACAAGGATTTCGAATAAACGTAAACGTTTTCGAAACGTAAACCATGTGGACTCTCTATCAGACTTAGCAACATATTCGTTTTACCACAATTGGAAGGTCCGCAAATGATGCAACGTATCGAACTAGGTAGTGCAGGACCGTGTCTGCAATTCTCTCTGACCATGTCACTCGACATCAGTCGCGTCTTCCGATCGAGATTCGATACTCCTATCGTTCGAGATTGTCGCACGAATCGCATGTGTCGCTCTTTTGACGCGCGTGCGCGAACTTAAATGCGACGGGGGAAAGACACGTGCTATTTATACCGCGAACAGACGAGCCTTTCGCACAGTCTATCATTTATTTTGACGAGTGATCATCTACGAAAAAAAAATGTTCATTCTGATAACGGACAAACGCGACATTCTCGCTTTTACAGCCGAACAACTGCAATACGTACCAAGGGTCATCCTTCTGCGCGATTTCGAAAATTATATCGAAGAATTGTGGGATCGATTGCCCGATCATATAAAAGCCGATACTGAGGTGAAACGTTGTCGTATGTGTTTCGAGCATTATAATCTTCCGAATCAAAAAACGCATATAGACGGTCCACCGCCTCTCATCAAGAATTGTCCCCAATGTCGCGTTGATATGCAAATAGTCAAGTCGGAATGATACCTGCGCACGGCACGGGTTTACTGAACGCGACGATAAACGCGCTTCCGTTTGAATTACACATTCCTGGATACCAATTTTGCGGACCAGGTACGCGTCTCGCGAAACGATTAGCTCGCGGCGATCGAGGCATCAATAAATTAGACGCGGCTTGTCGCGAACACGATATCGCGTATTCGCAAAGCAAAGATCTCGTCAGTCGACACAGTGCTGATCGAGCTCTCGCCGAGAAAGCAAAAGAGCGTATTACAGCAAGCGATTCGACGTTCGGTGAGAAAGCCGTCGCGACCGCCGTTTGGGCAGCCATGAAGGCGAAGACAAAATTGGGCATGGGTGTGAGAAAAAGAAACAAATCAAGGAGAACGAGGATTTTATCTGTAGCGAAACGCGGTGGTTTTCTGCCAATTTTACCAGTGTTGGGTGCGCTCGGATCTTTGATCGGTGGAGCAGCTAGCGTGGCGAAAGCAGTGGGCGATCGAAAAGCCGCTCGACGACAACTCGAGGAATTGCAACGTCACAATCGCGCGATGGAGGGTCGCGGTCTGTACATTGCGCCACACAAACGTGGCGGTCGCGTGAGGAAGAGAACGAAGAGGATAAAAAAAAAACATCATGGAAGAAAACGGTAGAGGATCTTAACTTATCGATCTCCGGTATCACGACGAACGAGCAATTGCGTCGTTCGGCGTATCTTTTAAAATTGCCATTCTTCAGAGGTGTATTCATGCGCGATGCGATGCCCGCGAAACCACGTCGTAACGAGAGCGGTATCGTGAATCTCGACGATTCGACAGCACCCGGTACACACTGGGTCGCTTACGCGAAGAGAGGAAACGAATCTGTCTACTTCGACGGTTTCGGTAATCTGAGACCACCGAAGGAAGTCGAACGTTATCTCGGAGGTAACATCACATACAACAGGCGATCGTATCAGTCGTACGATCAAAGCATTTGCGGTCAGTTGTGTCTACGGTTTCTCTGGGAGATCGATTGGAAGAGGAAAAAAGTCCTCGTGTGACAGATCGCACTACAATCCGAACAGTTCAGCGGTGGCTTTCGCGCTACGATCATGTCATTGACTCTCTCATTAACGGGAAAAAACAGTGTCCTCGCGGCGAATTACTTCCCCGCTTTGGACTTGAGCGATAGCGAATACGAATTGGGTCTTACGAATTTCGAAACGTACAACACGATACCGAACGTCAACTCCTCGAATAATAAATTCCACTTCGACACCGACGACATTACGATCACGATTCCCGTAGGTTCGTACGAATTGAACGATATCGAAAAGTATCTGAGGACCGCTATAGTTCACAATACACTACCGAGTACTATCAACAATGACGAACTCGAAGAATTCGACGAGGTAGATCTAATATTCGAGGACGAAAGAACTATGGAACGAGCGAAATCTGTATTGATTCTTCGCGCGAACGAAAACACCATGAGAAGTGAGATCAAGTGTCAATATTTAATAGATTTTTCCAAAACGAACAGTATCGGTTCATTATTGGGCTTTTCGTCTCGTATGTTACGACCGAACAAGTGGCACGTATCGGACGAACCGGTTAAAATTATGAACGTGAATATAATTCGCGTTGAGTGTAACATTACCTCGGGTGCGTACAACAACGACCGACCGGTACACACGATACACGAATTCGCGGTGAACGTTCCTCCAGGATATAAACTATCCGTTACTCCGGCGCACGTCATTTACCTCCCGGTCATCGCACGAAACATTACCGATATAACGATACGTGTAGTGGATCAAAACGGACAGTTGATCGACTTTCGCGGCGAAGAGATATCGATTCGACTACACATACGACGTAAACGCTAGGAAAACTATGTTCGAGGGTGGAAGATGCTCGTCCTGAACGATTCGTACGACGGAGTGAACGTATCGCAAACATCGACATTGTGGAAGCCATTCAAAAATCGATACAATCGAACGAAAAAACAAAAAAGAGGAGGTCGATTAAACGCGAGGAACGTCGCCTTTCTACGGTCACTCGGATTCGTCGTGAGAAATGAATCGTGACATCCTGAAGATCGGAGGTGCTCCGATCTTCGACGATCGCATCGTTAAAATAGAGACTCACACGTACAATCCGTACGCTAACACTACATTCGGATACAGCGATGAAATACGAATACCGATTCAACATCAGGATCTCTACACGTTACCGTGCGAAAGTGTACTCTACATCGAGGGAAAATTCGTCAAAAAACAGAAGGAAGGAAGTACCAACCAAACACCGAAACTGACGAATAACTGCGTCGCATTCATGTTCGACGAGATTCGTTACGAATTAGACGGAGTTGAAATTGACAGAAACAGAAACGTCGGTATTACAAGCACTATTAAAAATTACATTTCGTTGACAGCTGAAAGAAATAAAACGTTAGAGAATGCAGGATGGAAAATTGCACTTTCTCTAGACTTATTGCTCGATCGATCAATAACAACATCTGAAGAGTTCAACTTCTGTGTACCGCTCAACACACTTCTTGGATTTTGTGAGGACTACAAACGTATAGTGATAAACGCCCGACATGAACTCGTTCTGATACGTGCGCGTAACGACAACAATTGCGTTATCGCTAGCGACACCGAGGAATTTACACTCACATTATCAAAAGTGCAATGGAAGATGCCGCACGTGATACTGAACGACGTAAACAAATTATCACTCTTGCGAACGTTGGAAAACGGACGATATCTCAGCATGGGATTTCGATCTTGGGATTTGTACGAGTTTCCTCTACTTCAGAGCACGACGAAGCATTCGTGGGCTGTGAAGACAACGTCGCATTTGGAAAAACCACGATACGTGATCCTTTCGCTTCAAACTGGAAAGCGAAACGTACTCTCTCAGGATAGTACTCATTTCGACGCGTGCGCGCTCGCCAACGTGAAACTCTTTTTGAACTCCGATTTTTTTCCATACGATGATATGAATGTGGATTTCGAACGTAATAAAGTCGCAATACTGTACGACATGTATGCAAAATTTGCGAACTCGTACTACGGCTACGAAAGAAACGAAGCTTTGTTATCACTCGCGCAATTTATTTCGTCCGCGCCACTCGTGGTGATCGATTGCTCTCGTCAAAACGAATCTGTAAAGAGCGCAACCGTGGACATTCGTATCGAATTCGAATGTAGAAAAAACATTCCATCGGACACCACGGCCTATTGTCTAATTATTCATGACAGATTAATAGAGTACAATCCATTGACAAATGTCGTTCGTAAAATTATCTAACAATAAATATAACGAATTTTTCACGATATTACAGACTGAGTATTTTTAATGTATGCTTCACAAAATAAACGTTATTTGAAACGAACTGTACTACGTTTACTGACGATTCGTTTCCTATATCTATTTTCGACACACATATCACTCCTCTCCCCTCCACATACTCGGCAGAATGCGATTGACTGTTGAACCGTATACTTCCGCTGTGCACGTACGCCGCAATGTCTCTCGCTTACCTCGTGGCTTTCGTTTCCGTAACGATATGCGCGTCGACACCGACGGCTGAAAATCTCGTAAACACAGAAGTGATAGAATATTTGCAGAGGTACGGTTACCTAAAAGAGGCAAATGTATCTACTCACACGTCGATCGAGGATGACAAAATTAAAGAGGCTATCGCATTATTTCAAGAATACTATCAAATACCAGGTAACGGTATATTGAACGATAATACGTTAGATCAAATGCGAAAACCTCGATGTGGACTTCCAGATATGCCATACCAGGAACACAATACGAATACAGTAAAATGGAAAAAAACGCATCTTACGTGGAACTTTAACTTAGCGGACGCGAATACATTGAAACTCGCGACATACGCATTCTCAATATGGGTGGCGAACACGTCTCTAACATTCGAACGTAAAACGTTAAATCCAGATATTTTGATATCATATCGCGGAGGAATTCACACATACATCGACAACAGACGGGAGGAAACGATCTGTTCCGGGTTGTTCGACGGACCCGGTGGAGTGCTCGCACACGCGTTTCCACCTATGAACGACCCCATGCAAAGCACTGAGATACACGTAGACGTAGCGGAACCTTGGCTTATACAATTAAACGAAAGTATATCAGAAAACAAACTACATTTACTTTACACGTTAACGCACGAAATAGGATATTCATTAGGATTATCGCACAATCATCGGGCAGATTCTCTAATGTTTCCTTACGTCACCGATAGATCCGCTACACTCAGTATAGAGGACATTTTAGCTATTCAACGTCTATATGGAAAAAATCAAAATGAAGTACCGAGTACACGATCTCCATCGGTAACTACAGATACGCGTAAAACATCAACGCAAAATCTGTGCGATCTACCATACGTGGACAATGTACTGGTGTTGAAACATCACATATTCGTCACTTATCGAAAGAGCATATGGGTGATAGCCATCAATGGTAAAAGGTACAAGGGACCACTCGCGCTCAATGACTATCTTCGTTTTCTTCCGGCGAACGTTTCAATAAACGCTGTGTATCAACGGCCATCAGAAGAAATTGTGATGTTCGCGAATAATAAAATTTACATGGTAGATTATCCGAGTTTTCAATTGAAAAATGGTTGGCCGAAAACGCATTCCGACCTGAACTTTCCCGCAGAAATGCGCGTTAACGCAGCATTAGTCACCAACCGAGGACAAACGTACGTGATCTTCGATGGCGACAGCGTAGCGTTAATGAATGAATGCGACATGACTATTCGCGAATATCACTCGTTAAAAGCGATATTTCCGGGAATACCATCATCTCCGACTGCAGCCTACCGATATATCGACGGTTCTCTTCATTTCCTACAAAAACGTCAATATTACAAATTCAACGAGTTCACCCAAACAGTAACGAATGCCGATACTTTCGACATGAAAATACTCAACGTAAATTGTCCTACAGACGGACTGCTAAGACAATTGCAAGATCTTCTTAATCGACTGCTTCAATCAAATAATTTACTCGAATACACCACAGAGGATGCATTGGACGATTAGCACGATGTTTTAAGTAAAAAAAATATATTACTACATGGGTACGCAGACGATCAGTGCGAAAGAACGAATCGTTCTATTAACATCGTGAGAGAGAGAAAAACATGTACGCGATTTCAAACGACACCGACGACGACTCTCGACGTCTCCTCATCGAGCGTACGAATGACGCGAAGATCAGAAGAGTTTTCACCAATACGGCAGCAAAGCATTTCATCACGGAGCACGATGGAAAAAAGGAAAAACAGTATAACGAAACGAACAATATGCAGAAACAATATAACGAAAAAGTAGATACGAAAGACACGTAGGAATTTGTATTTCTTTTTTTTTTTTAATCATTGTTTTTTTCTGAACTAATTTTTTTTTTTCTTTCGCACAGAACCACAGTACGCATATTGGAACGAAGATATCCTTTAACTGCTACCGGATACAAGTATCTAACCGTCGGCATCAACGTCAAATTGCCCTGCGAGATAACTGTAGTTCTTGGAGACAGTCACGGCAAAGAGATGTTCCTCTCACCGACCGTATGGAGCGAGCTCATCGAACATAAACGCGTCATATTGTCGCTTTTGCAACCCGAAAATACAAAAGGAAAACACGCACCATCGCCAATATACATCGGAGATGTGACATTGCATTTCTGTCGAATTAACAGTATACCGATGTTGCGTCTTGATTCGACATCTTCACGAATGACCTTGTCAAACAGTACAGTTGTCAATTTATTCAATCTAGAATATTGCGTCAATCGTCTCATTTCCTCATTCGACAATGTATCTGACATCATAAACAAAAAGTACTCGCGTCTTCTCAATACCGCGGCTAATGTGAACGATTCTATGAACATACAAAAAACCATGTACGAAAATGAATACTTCGATCGCAACGACATAATCGATTGCGAACTAATCGCACTGATCTTCGGACCGAATTAAAACGCTTCAAGAATAAACATTATTTTGTATTATTAAATTGTATTCTCTCATGTAGTAACAACACTCGAATAAATATATTGACAAATAAGAAAATCAATTCACATTCAATCTGACTGAATTACACGACCAAAAAAAATGTATTTTTATTCAACGCGCGACCCTGAGAACTATGAATAGATCGCACTCGCGCGTAGCGACCTTGAATAAATTAACGGTAAGCGCGTAGCGAACGACAAGAAAAACGGAAAAAAAAAACTCCAGCGCGTCTTCGAATAAATATATATACATTAATATAAAAAAAAATAAATGCATTGTACATAAGTACATCATTCAACGCAACAATTTATTTTCTTAGTTTTTCCACATAAAATAACATGGAGAGGCCTGTTGAGAAAAGCACACGCAAACGGAAAAGAGTGAGAGAGAGATAGAGCGCGTCGATTGAGTCATCCGAGGCGCGACCTTGGAGATAGATCGAGGTCGCGGCGAAAATACGACGAAAAAGGAAAAAAAAGACCGATCACGCCGCGCAACGGAAAAACAGTGCAATCGAGAGAGAGAGAGAGAGAGATATAGAGCGCGTCGAGTGAGTCATTCGTCGAAATGAATTGTCTCTGAAGCGCAACCATGAAGGCTATAGATAGATCGAGGAAGAGGAAAAAAATAAAGGTGAGAATCGTCTCCGAGACGTGCATCGCGTAACGGTAACAATAACAACAACAACAATTGACGATTAGTTTCGTCGTTTTTGAAAAGACTAACTGAACATTTCACCCAATTCACACATCTTTTTTTCCCTCTTTATTTTCATTTTATTTTATTTTTTTTTTTCCACAGCCGTAACAACGATACGACGCGCGACCGAAACGAACGATGACGACGCCGTCGAGCGCACGTTTCGCGCGTGATCGAGCTACGAGGAGGAATAACGGCGACGACGAACGGACGACCGTCCGACCGACCGTCGCGCCGCTCGCGAGGATCTCGACGGCGCACGCGCGGGAACAGACATAACCTGTAAGAACGCGCGCGCGGCGAGAGAGAGACATAACCTCGCTTCACTCGCCCGCGGCGAGCGCGCTTATGCTAACCTGATAACACAACGCGCGCGATCACGTGACTATCCCATGAAAGCGCGCGAAAATCTCGACGGCGCACGCGCGTGCGCAAGAACGGACATAACCTGTAAAATGCGCGGGAAGAGACATAACCTGTGAAATGCGCGGGAACAGACATAACCTGTAAAAGCGCGCGCGCGCGCGGACATAACCTCGCTTCGCGCGCTCGCCACGCGCTCGCCGCGGTGACGGCGCCCGCGACGTCGTCATGGCGACCGCCCCGGGCGCCCCCACCAGCGAGGCGCGACCTTCACACGCATTTTTTACCTACACACGCATACACGCAAACTCGCACGCACACAAACAAAAACGAGCAACGCCATTGGCTGTCCCAGCCACGCACACACGCAAACTCGCACGCACACAAACAAAAAGGAACAACGCCATTGGCTATACCAGCCGTGGTGAGTTCTAATTGAGTTGGTATATACCTAGCATTACTACTCATATAACGGCAATTCCGCACGAGATCGGCGTCTCGGGGCTCTTAGTTTGAACAATTATGGACGAGAACAGCACACGGCGTTTACGCCGTAAATCTACGCGAAAATCTAATACAACTGCGGTGCTACCGGTAACAAATATTGCCCCTGAACGCTCGCTCTCGCGCTGCCGTCTCGCGAACGTGCATCACGCGTGCACGGGCTTTTTCGCTCTCAGCTGTCGCGATCTCCAGGAGACCCGCAACTCCAAATCTACGTTACTTCCCCGATCGCCGACTATCCGGGAGCTTGAGAATCTCTCGTGCTTGTCGCCGAGCGTCTCACTAAACGATACGTTACACCAAAATGCCGCGAATGGCGACTCCGCGAGAATTCACTAATGACGCTCAACTACAGAACACGAGGGTCCCTCGCCCCGATGCATGCGACTTTACAATTTTACAAGTTACAGAGCAACCTCACCGATAGATCCCTGGCTCTCGTGCTCCTCAAGCCGATTCCGGTCTCTCTCTTTCGCTCTCGATAGTCTGGTCTCGCTCGACGGGCCGGGACGTCCGCTCCTATCGTACGCCGGAAACGAAAAGCACCGAAAATCGCGATCAATACGTTATCCCCCTCCGAGGGGCGCGCAGCCGCACCGCGCTTTTCCGCGACCAAGGTGCGTGCCTGCGATCCTTCGCGGGCAGTGCCGTGCCCAGCGAGGTCCTAGGGGGTGGTTGGAGGCCCCGCGGGCTCATCTAGTGTCGGCAGCGTATTGTTATGCTACCGACGGCCCGCCTTCTCGCTGTCTGGCATACGGCGGTCCTGTCCGTCGGGCCCGCGCCTCCTCGAGGCGTTCCTCCTTCATTCGCCGGACGTCCGGTCTTCCTGCGGCCCTCACTTCTCTCAGGCATAGGCCGGCCGACTGCTACCTCGGCCCTGGTGGCCGCTCCTCTCCTACTCTTCCGTTGCTGCTTGCTTCAAACCGTCGTTCTTAAATCGCTAATTACGGCCCCTGGAGATTTCGCTCGCTCGCCATTCCCGGCCCGGGTCATGCGCTCATTCGCGCCTTGTGCCGGCGAAGGATCGCTGCGACGATGCAGCGAAACTGCAACGTCACAATATATATATATATATAT
>NW_017275339.1:35542-36312 GCF_001594065.2 Cyphomyrmex costatus | reverse complement strand
TTAATTTCAAAGGTTTAAATTTTTTGGGTTTTTTAATTTGCGAGATTTACTTTTCGTGGTACATAACATAGAAAATAACATAATTATATTCATGTTTAGAAAGATTCAAATTTTTGGGGTTAATTTGAAAGGTTTAAATTTGTTGGGTTTTCTAATTTGCGAGGTTACAATTTAACTCGTGATAGTACTGCGAAGTTTTAAATATACGTCATATCGGTGATCAGTCGGTAGTATTTAAAATAATAATTTTATTTAATATGTATTTATGACTACTCGGTTTATCGGTGAACCGGATGAGGGGGGGACGTGCGACTAGCGTCCGCCCTTCAACATCAAAACAATCCCAAGGCTGCTTTCACTAACCGTCTAATATTAACGCATTGATTTTAGAATAACATATTTATTCTTTATTATTCGTTAACGCGATTGCATATTACAAAACAAAATTATTAAATAAATGTAAAACAGTTGCTTTTCGTAGTAATACATTATGCGCGGTGCGGTGTTGTGAGGGGGACAGCGAAAGCTAGACGTAAACGTTTCGAAAATCAACCGAAAGTTGCACTATCCCCCTCACCTCACCGCTCCGCGTGCAGTCCAAATGCCCAATGACGCTCGAATGGCATTGATCTGTGCACGGTGCGGTGTGGTAAGGGGGACAGCGAAAGCTAGAAGTAAATGATTAGAAAATCAACCGAAAGTTGCATTGTCCCCCTCACCGCTCCGCATGCAGTCGAAATGTCTCGTGACAGTCGAATGGTTTAAATATC
>NW_017275339.1:32541-33669 GCF_001594065.2 Cyphomyrmex costatus | reverse complement strand
TTTTTTTTTATGCTGCTCACTGGTCGCCACGATCGAAGAAACCGCGAATCATAGATTATAATTCGCGCCCATCGCGGATCGCTAGCCGAGATTCCGCCCGGCGACGACGTCGCGCGGATCTTCGCATTATTGTTGCGCCCCCTCCTTGCGAATAATCGTTTTTGTCCTTTTTCCTTAAATTACATCAGGAGCACGGTAAGATTGCTCCCCCAGTGAGTAGCATCTCTCCTCCCCTCAACGATTTGAAAGCAAACGGTGTTTGAGCGCTGCCACATTCAGTTGCTCGATTCCGTGCCCCTCTTTTTTTTTATGCTGCTCACTGGTCGCCGCGATCGAAGAAACCGCGAGTCATAGATATAGTTCGCGCCCATCGCGGATCGCTAAGCGAGATTCCGCCCGGCGACGATGCCTCGCGAGTCATAGATATAGTTCGCGCCCATCGCGGATCGCTAAGCGAGATTCCGCCCGGCGACGACGCCGTACGGATCTTCGCATTATTATTGCGCCTCCTCCTTACGAATAACCGTTTCTGTCTTTTTCTTTAAACCACGTCAGGAGCACGGTAAGATTGCTCCCCCAGTGAGTAGCATCTCTCCTCCCCTCAACGATTTGAAAGCAAACGGTGTTTGAGCGCTGCCACATTCAGTTGCTCGATTCCGTGCCCCTCTTTTTTTTTTTATGCTGCTCATTGGTCGCCGCGATAAAAACGTCCGTTGACTCGGGAATCGCGATCCCGTCCGACTTTAGTTCTAATTTCTTCGCTAGACAATAATGTTATTCTCACATCCGACAGGTTATGGGTCGCACCCGACGGGGACGTAGAGGCGGGCAGAACACCCAGTTGAAGAGGCTCTGGTGGGAGCTCACCCAACGTGGGGAGTTCGTCCCATCCCGGGTCTTCCCGCGGGGGACGCACCCACCAGACCCTCCGAGATCGATCGGCAGGCCGATCATCGGCTCCGTTCAGGGGCCTCCGAAGCCGCGCGCACCAGGTCCCGCCGCGTCCGCGATCCGCCCGGCGCCTCCGGACCCCGCTACGTACGCGCCGACAAGGCGGCCTACCCGGCCCTTGCCGGTGTCGCGCCAGATCCCGGCCTCGATCCGCGGGCTTGCCCCTCCGCCCGCGCC
>NW_017275339.1:10116-31460 GCF_001594065.2 Cyphomyrmex costatus | reverse complement strand
GGTGTGGTGTTGTGAGGGGGACAGCGAAAGCTAGTCGTAAATGATTCGAAAATCAACCGAAAGTTGCACAGTCCCCCGCGCTGCTCCGCGTGCAATCGAACGAAATGTTCCGTGACAATCGAATGGCATTGTTCTGCGCGCGGAGCGGTGAAGTGAGGGGGACAGCGAAAGTTAAACGGAGGCGATTCGAAAATCAACTAAAAGTTGCACTGTCCCCCTCACCATACCGCGTGCAGCTGAAATACCCCATGACAGTCGAATGGCATTGTTCAGCGCGCGGAGCGGTTAGATGAGGGGAACAGCGAAAGCTAGACGAAGGCGATTCGAAAATCAGCCGAAAGTTGCATTTGCCCGCCCCTCCTCACCTCATCTCACCGCGTGCAGTCCAAATGCTCCATGATGGTCGAATGGCATTGTACTGTGCGCGGTGCGATATGGTAAGAAGGACTGCGAAAGCTGGACGAATATTCGAAAATCAACCGAAAGTTGCACCCCTCTCACCTCACCACTCCGCTCGCAGTTCACATGCCCCATGACGATCGAGCGATATTGACGAGTGACGACAACAGTAACGATGACGACGTATCTTAAAAATAATACGTGAAAATTTACAGATTCGGATTTTGAGTCGTGATATCTTCGCTCGTAGGACATGTAGAGAAAAAATGAAAGCACTTTTATTATACAATTTAAGCAATTGCTATCGATTGAGCGTATATAGAACTTGATCCGTTCAGCCGTTACTGAGATCTGATCATCTCAATCCCCCGAAACTCTCAGTTTCGCTTAAAGGAGGCACGGCAGTGCCGTGGCGCTTGGCTTAGCGCCGAGACACTACCGTGTCTCCAGATAATAATTTATTAACCACGAAAAGTAACTGATATATTATTAATCCTAACATATCATTAAAATGAAAAGGTCAAGCCATGTTCAAAAATAGATCCTCGCAAATTAAAAAACTCAACAAAGGACCCCGCACAAAACTTATGGAAAATGGTTTTCGGACAAATTGGCTGAAATTTTAATATGTTATAGTTTTCGCCATACTGATAAAAAGTTATCATTGCACCAAGTCCCAAAAGTCAATATTTCCCAAGATATAAAGGATCAAAGTAGTGAAATATGGTGATCCGCAGTACTAAGATGTATGTTATAAGTATAAGTGATACATTGATATTTATTCGCGAAATAAATGAAAATCATTTCGCGTGTCGTCAGAGTTAAGAGGCTTGCGGCGGTGTGCGCGGCGCGAGGCGTTTCCCACTCCCCGCGCGCCAAGCTAACGATGGCGGATATTCGGTAGTTGTAGGCCGGACGAACGCGTTTATTCGGTTATATTTAAGGTCTAATATCTCGTTAAATATTGCGTAAACTGCAAAATGGTATAAGACTTTTCGACTTAATTCGATCTACTCTACCTGCTCTAGATAGGTGATTTAATCGGTTAATGACACCCTGTGGTGTCCCAGACTAACCGGAAAATATTACATGAACAGGTAGAGCAGACTAAACTGAGTCGAAAAGTCCTCTACTGTTTTGCAATTTTCGACTCAGTTCAGTTCGCTCTACCTGTTCATGTAATATTTTTCGGTTAGCTGGGACACCCTGTACATATATACATGTAAAAATCGATTTTTATTTATTTTGTGAATAAATATCAATGTATCACTTATACTTATAACATACGTCTTACTACTACGAATGACCATATTTCACTACTTTGACCCTTTATATCTTGGGAAATATTGACTTTTGGGACTTGGTGCAATGATAACTTTTTATCAGCATGACGAAAACTGTAACATAGCAAAATTTCAGCCAATTTGACCGAAAACCATTTTCCATAAGTTTTGTGCGGGGTCCTTTAAATCTTTGAAAACTAACCGCAAAAATTTGATCCTTCCTAAATTAAAACGATTACCTAACCACAAAATAGAAAACCCAATAAATTTCAATCTTTG
Source organism: Cyphomyrmex costatus (assembly GCF_001594065.2). Taxonomy (NCBI): domain Eukaryota; kingdom Metazoa; phylum Arthropoda; class Insecta; order Hymenoptera; family Formicidae; genus Cyphomyrmex; species Cyphomyrmex costatus. The sequence continues at coordinate 29,499 of NW_017275339.1, read as the reverse complement.
AAAATTAACCCAAAAAATTTGAACCTTTCTAAATTAAAATGATTATTTAATAATGTAACATAATAATTTAAACCTTTAATACTTTAAATGATATTAAGGTAAATGTCCCAGTTTGCGACAATGACCCTGTTTGTGACCACTTTAAGACTTATATGTAATTAATCAGAAATTTCAAGTAATTTATCTCTGAAAACAATATTTATTACGTTTTTCAAATAATAATCCATCGTTTTGATACGTGATGTAGTTATATTTGGTAAACAGATAACTCATGAAAATGTGAAATAAGATGCCCGTATCGTCATTAAGTGCAGATCGAGCACGTTGTTGTCGCCACGTTGGTAGACATGGCGTTTGTCACGGCAAAGTCATAGCTGTGTCATATTGCCGTAGACAAACGTTCATAAACAGTTTTTGTGATAAAGTTTTAGTGAACAAGTGAATAAATATTGTGCTATGTGTGAATTCTGAAAAAGGTTGGTAATTTTGAGTATATAAGTGAATATGACAAATCGGTTCAATAAAACACGCATGTTTCTATCTGTGATTGTCTCAAGAGAACTAGCTATAACATTAAATTTCGTTGCTTTTTTCAAAAAGATAACAATACTCATCTCCATATGTTTCTAAACACATATGAGTTACATTTTGGACGAATAAACGGAAATATTCGATATATGCTCAAAGGAAAATTTTGGTGACAATGCTATCACTTTTGGCTAGGTCACTTACAATGGACATCGTGTGTATTGCACCATGTGCGTCGGTCACTCAGTGATACATGGTGATACATTCGATCCAATGCACCAGTCACTAACCGTGGAGTCACAAATAGGGCAAAATTAAAATCAAGCGGTCACTAATGTCTACATTTACATAGTTTGCTATTTATTTTTTTATATTTATTAGATTGTGTTTACAACCCCAGTAAAGCATGTTTTTCGATTCAAAAATGATTAATCTTGAGTTCGGTATAATTGATTCCTGATTTTAATCACTCTAGAGTATTTTTCATTCGTATTAACTCATGCGATTTTCTTATAAGGTCACAAACTGGGACATTTACCTTATCTAATATAATATATGACCACGAAAAGTAACTGATATATTACTAAATGTGCCAGTTCAAAATGAGCATACGTTATGTTATTTTCTATGTTGAATATGTACCACAAAAAGTAAATTACAGATTAGTCAAGGTACAAATTGAAAATGAACATACCTACATATAAGTAAAACAGATTACAATCTGCATATTACAGTTTTCTAGAAAATAACTGCAATGAACATACATAAAACATATTTTCTTTGTTGAATATGTACCACGAAAAGTAATTAATAGATCATTCAAGGTGTAAATTCAAAATGAACATACATACATATAAGTAAAACAGATTACAATTTGCATATTACAGTTTTCTAAAAAATTTCTGCAATATGTTATTCTTAGTGCACAAAATATAAAAGTCGGTTATTGAGATTTGATTTGAAATTTTTAATTTATACTAGCCCGTGCAATGAAAAATAATTGCTTGTAATTCCAGAGTACCAATCTGTTAATGACTCGGAAAAAGAACATGGCGGCCTGCTCTCAAAAGACTTTCGATGGATGCAATAAATGGTTGAAGTAGAAGTTATGAAAATGTTTTGGATTAAAAGACTTTAATCTTTCTTTAGTCAAATTTTTAAATCTAATCTTACTATTACATCATTATCGTTATGTAGCTTTTGAAAATGCGGTGAATCCTTATTTTATTCTAATCTAATTTTATTATTTATAAGTAATACTTTTCGTACTTCAAGTGACGAAAAAATTACTCCGTACAAGTTTCGACATTACTTCTAAGTGAACAACGAGAAACTCATCAGTCTTTTGAGAGCAGGCCGCCATGTTCTTTTTCCGAGTCATTAACAGATTGGTACTCTGGAATTACAAGCAATTATTTTTCATTGCACGGGCTAGTATAAATAAAAAATTTCAGATCAAATCTCAATAACCGACTTTTATATTTTGTGCATTAAGAATAACATATTGCAGAAATTTTTTAGATAACTGTAATATGCAAATTGTAATCTGTTTTACTTATATGTATGTATGTTCATTTTGAATTTGCACCTTGAATGATCTATTAGTTACTTTTTGCGGTACATATTGAACATAGAAAATATACTTTATGTATGTTAATTGCAGTTATTTTCTAGAAAACTGTAATATGCAGATTGTAATCTGTTTTGCTTACATGTATGTATGTTCATTTTGAATTTGCACCTTGAGTAATCTATCATTTACTTTTCGTGGTACATATTCATCGTAGAAAATATACATAATGTACGTTCAATTTGAACTGGCACATTTAGTAATATATCAGTTACTTTTTGTATTTATATTTGGTGTTTGCTGGGTTATTATCTTCACGGCATGTGTGTTAGTTAGTTGTACGATAACAAGCGTAGTGATTAATTGGGTATTGTGATGCGTGTGTAAACTTTTACCGCAGTACCTGTAAAGCCTTGGTGGCCTAAGAAAACTATTTTCTTTCCCTTACATGAGTATTTGTGTTTGCAGAAAATGGTTAATAGATTGCGAATACCATGTTATATATGTGAAACAGCTGTAATGCCTCGAAATATGGTCAAACTATATGGTAATGATAATGCAGATAGGCAGGAAATAATTATGTCCAGACAAATTGATGCTGGAATACCGTCTCTTGACATAACACCACTAACTCGGATATGCAACAATTGCAATTTTTCGATCGTACGAGAACTACAAGCACTGGAAGATGATCCTTCATGCTTAAAATTAAATGTTTTAAAATAAACTTCATCCCATTCTTGTGATTTTGTTCAAAAATTTAAATTCAAAAATTTAAAAATCGCTACCAAACTTGACGGTTTAAACGCGTTTCTCGGAATTCTCTATCGAATGGCAGTATTGGGAAAAAACCGTTAATCAATTTCGAAACATTCAAAAATCGCTACCAAACTTAACGGTTGGAAACGCGTTTCTCGGAATTCTTTATCGATTGGCAGTATCGCGAAAAAACCGTTAATCAACTTCGAAAAGAATTCAAAAATCGCTACCAAACTTGACGGTTGGAAACGCGTTTCTCGGAATTCTCTATCGATTAGCAGTAACGAGAAAAAACCGTTAATCAACTTCGAAAAGAATTCAAAAATCGCTACCAAACTTGACGGTTGGAAACGCGTTTCTCGGAATTCTCTATCGATTAGCAGTAACGAGAAAAAACCGATTTTCAATTTCGAAAAAAAAAAAAAATCGGTACCAAATTTAACGGTTAGAAACGCGTTTCTCGGAATTCTCTATCGAATGGCTGTGTCGAGAAAAAACCGATTTTCGATTTTGAAAAAAAAAATCGATTCCAAATTTGACGGTTAGAAACGCGTTTCTCGGAATTCTCTAGCGAATGCCAGTATCGAGAAAAAACCGATTTTCAATTTCGAAAAAAAAAAAATCGATACCAAATTTGACGGTTAAAAACGCGTTTCTCGGAATTCTCTATCGAATGGTCGTATCGGGAAAAAACCGTTGGTTCCTTTGAAAACGAAAAAAAAATAGGTACCAAATTTAAAGGTCCTAAACGCGTTTCTCGGAATTCTCTATCCAATGGCAGTGTCGATAAAAAACCGATTTTGGAAAAAACTTGGAAAATTCTCTAAAAATGAAAAATTTTATTATTGCACCTGAATCCATTTCGTGACCTGTAGATTCCATTTCCGCGATAAAAAGAATTCCAAAAGAAATAGTGACACTTGCGTCGAGAATGCCCGCTGTTTTCTGAAAGATAAAAAAAAAAGTCGCTCGATAAAAGTAACGTAGGATATACGGTGTGCTCTTGGCAACCGGTCGTTCGATTGAGCCCCCTCACCGCGACAAGGTGGCACACCACGAGGGGGGAAGGAAAGGATGGAAGGAAAGAAGGAAGGATCGTAGGAACGAAAAAGGAAAGAAACGAAAATAAACGACTCATGTGCACACGTTAAAACTTTATTACTCTGGAAAAAAGAAAAAACAGTGTAAAATTAATCGGTCGGCGGCGTCGGAAAACTATACACGTCGCTCTCTGTAAGATCGTCGTCCAAATCTTGCGAGTCCTCGTCCGATAAATCGTCCTCGTCCGCCGACGATGACGAGGTATCCTCCACCTCGAAATCCTCTCCCAGGAAACGCCTCACGCGTGCCCGACGATAAGCGCGTCGTCTGTGACGCATCCTGCGACGATATAGTCGCTCTCTCTCGTCGCGGTCCCCTCCCTCTGTCTTTCTTCGTCCCTCTCTCTCTCCTCCATAAACCTCTGATAGTCATCCACCTGCCGCAAGACCTCCATCTCTCTAATCTGTACCCCTATCTCGTCGAGCTCCAACTGCAGTTCGACCGTCATATCGAGCATTGCCAACTGACGGTCGTCCTCGGTTGGTAGCTGCATTAACCACCGATATATTTGTATCGGTGGAGCATTGGGTGACGGCGACTCCACCCTCTCTTCATCTGGAGGAGTGCCCACTATCCATTCGCGGCCCCGTTCGAATTGACGAAAACGTACGTACTCGTCGTACCTTTCCTCCTCGGAGGACGACATTCTTATTTTTCGTCTTCAATGTTCTCAATCTCTGAAACATGAACCATCACTCGTCGTCGTCGTCGTCGTCGTCGTCGTCGTCGTCGTCGTCGTACGTTTCGATAAAAAAAAGCAATCGAGACATCGTTCGGTATCGATATCGATGATCGTCCCGAACAACGTCCCATTGCGATCCGTTGATTAATTGCTGTAAACGTAATAAAAAAAAATGAAATGATGTAAAGTATACGTAAATAAGAAATGATAAAAAAGAAGACGCTTTACCTCTCCGATTGTGTACGCGACCTTGTATTGACGCCTATCTCCTCGCTTGTTCGAATCTGAAACACACTTAAAAGTCGAAAATTTTACAAGTCCGATAAAGTTAAAAAAAAAAAGAAAAAGAAAAGAAAAAAAATTAGTCCTCGAAATTTTACAAATCCGAAAAATTTCAAAAAGAAATGGTAATACTTGCGTGCAGATTGCCCGCCGTCCTTTGGATGACTCGCAGGATGAAGCCCCCTGTTCGTCCGAGTATCCTGATGATACTTGGAAAATTTTCGAGAAGAAACAATAATACTTGCGTCGACGATGCTCGCCGTACTTTGTAAAACTCGTTGAATGAAGCCCCCTGTACGACGAAGAAACCTGATGATACTTGAAAAATTTTCAAGAAGAAACATTTGTACTTACGTACAGATTGCCCGCTGTCCTTTGGAGAAATCGCCGGACAATGAGCCCCTATTCGTTACAGTAACCCGAATATACTTTGAAAATTTTTAACGACAAATATTAATACTTACGTGCAGATTGCCCGCTGTCCTTTGTAAAAGTAACTGGATAAAAGGCCCCTGTTCGTCACGGAAACTTGAAAAAACTTGGGAAAATGTCAAGAATAGATTTATACTTGCGCTGAGAATGCCCGCTCTCTTCTGCTGAAGCGGCAGAAATTAAGTGTCCCGAGTGTCCTGAAGATAATATTAAAATTGTAAAGAAAAATTAATACTTACGCGCGAATTGCCCGCTGTCCTTATTGCCCGCTTAGATTTAAAGCCGTCGATTCTGATTGGCTGGCTTAAGAATCTTCTCCAAAGTCGTCGGATCTTGTCTCCCGCGTGCTCTCTCCACAGTGCGAGTCCTTACAAACTGTTTGGCTCAATTTCAGAATCCTCGATTCTGATTGACTGACCGCTGAATCTTCTCCAAAGTCACCGGATCTCGTCTCCCGCGTGCTCTCTCCACAGTGCGAGTCCTTGCGTCCTGTTTGGCACAATTTCAGAGTCCTCGATTCTGATTGGCCGACCGCTGATTCTTCTCCAAAGTCGCCGGATCTCGCCTCCCGCGAAAAAAAAAAAAAAATGTAAAATTATCGAAAAAACCAAAAAAACACTTAAAAAAAAAGTCAATGATCGATCTCAAATTTGAGGGTCGGAAACGCGTTTCTCGAAATTCTCTATCCAATGGCGGTATCGAGAAATGACCGATTTTTAATTTCGGAAAAAAGTCGACGATCGGTCCCAAATTTGTTGGTTAGATATGCGTTTCTCGGCATTCTATATCGAATGGCAATGACGATAAAAAACCGATTTAAAAAAAAAAACCAAAAAAAAATATCAAAAAAAAAAAAAAAAAAAAAATACTTGGAAAAATGTCAAGAAAAGATGTTGTACTTACGCTGAGAATGCCCGCTGTCCTCTGGTTGAGCCGCAGGAATTGAGTGTCCAAAGTCTGAAAGTCCTGATGATACTTGAGAAATTACAAATTGATACCAGAGTTCATAGCAACGGTACGGTGTGCTCTTGGCAACCGGTCGCCCGATTGAGCCCCCTCACCGCGACAAGGTGGCACACCACGAGAGGGAGGGAATACAAGGATTGTAGGAACGATGGATCGAAGGAATATAAATAAAGAAAACAGGACGTACGTTTAAAAGTTTATTGAATAAAGAATACAAAATTGAACGAAATGTAAGAGTGTTTCTTCGTCCTAGTCTTCGTCATCGACGACCATTGCGTCACTGACCTCTTCCTGCTGCATCAGCTCACACTCTAGATCAATGAGATGGTTGATCAGACGTCGCACACCGTCGAACGACCGAGATTCCTCCTCCGAAAAACCATACATCTCGTTGTCGTCAGACAAGTCGTCGTCGTCGTCGTCATCCTCCTCTTCCTCCTCCTCTTCCTCCTCTTCCTCCTCATCTTCCTCTTCATCCGTCAATGACACATACATGTGATCATTGATGGAGAGGTTTGACGAAGTATCGTCATCCCTCGGTACTCCGGAGCTGACGTATTCCTCCGAATGTTCTACTCGGGACGGAACTGGACCGGTAACGCTATCAAATAATAAACGATAATGTAGCGTCGCGAAATGAAAATAATACGAGAGACCAGTAGTGTTCGCTTACCTAAGCTCCGTCCGTTCCGAGAAATGAATGTTTGTAAAAATGATTGGCGGTATCCAACCATCGTGCCAATCCTGTTGCTGCTGCTGCTGCTGCTCTTCCATAACGATTTGCAAACCAAAAAGCACTACTGAAACAAAAAGGAATCATTGAGACTACAATTGATATCCAACAGCATACAGAACACAAACAGCATTCCATGATCGCCTAGCGTCCGCCAAAGATTCCTGAAAAAACTATTAAAAAAAATTGACTGTATAAAAAGAAGATACGTGCGACACGCATACCAACACAAATTGACAAGTCCCACGATAAGAAATTCGTCGACCAATGCGTCCCGAAAGAAGCTGAAAAAATTTTCAAGAGTAAACATTCATACTTACGTCGAGAATGCTCGCCGTCCTTAGTAAAACTCGCGGAATGAAGCCCTCTGTTCACCAGAAAGAACCTGATGATACTTGAAATATTTTCAATAAAAATCATTGATACTTACCTCGAGAATGCTCGCTGTCCTCTGGATGACTCGCTGGATGAAGCCCCCTGTTCACCGAAAAGAAGCTGATGATACTTGAAAAATTTTCAAAAAGAAATATTAATACTTACGTGCAGATTGGCCGCTGTCCTTTGCAGAAATCGCCGGATAAAAGGCCCCTCTTCGTATGAATAACTTGAGAATAATTCGAAAATTTTCAAGAATAAATATCAATACTTATGTACAGATTGCCCGCAGTCGTTTGGATGAATCACCGGATAAAAGGCCCCTGTTCGTTTGAGTAATGTCAAGATACTTTGATGATTCGCAAAAAGAAATATTAATACTTACGTGCGGATTGACCGCTGTCCTTTGAAGAAATCGCCGAATAAAAGGCCCCTGTTCTTTAAAGAAACTTGATGATACTTTGAAAAATTTCAACGAGAAAAATTAATACCTACGTACGCGACTACTCTCGCGGTCCACTTTCCCCAATTGCCCCAATTTTTCAGAGTGCTTGGATACGACGTATCCCAAGTATCCCGGGGGTTCTCAACTTGGAAATTCCAAAAATTCCAATATGTTTCAAACGGTTTCCGAGGTCGAGAAACGCGTTTTGGATGGTATATTTTCGACACTTTTTTTTTTCTTTTTTTCCGCTTTTTCCAACAATTTTCCCAAGTTTTTCGAAAAAAATTGGAAAAATCGGTTTCAAGTTTGACGGTGCGGAATACGTATCTCGCGATTCTACGTCGAATGGTAGTGACGGGAAAAAAACGATTTTGGAATTTTCAAGTTTCTCGAAAAAAATAGGAAAAATCGGTTTCAAGTTTGACGGTCCGGAATAGGTATCTCGCGATTCTACGTCGAATGGTAGTGACGGGAAAAAACCGATTTTTGAATTTTCACTTTCATTCCAAAATCGATTATTTCCCTTCACTACCATTCGACGTAGAATCGCGAGATACGTATTTTCGACCGTCGAACTTGAGAACCATTTTTCAAATTTTCTTCCAAGTCCAAAATCAGTCCTCGATTGTCACTTCTATTCGACGTAGAATCGCGAGATACGTATTTTCGACCGTCGAACTTGAGAACCATTTTTCAATTTTTTTTCGAAAAACTTGTAAAATTGTCCGAAAAACCGAAAAAAACGAAAAAAAAAAGTCAAAAATATAGCGTCCAAAACGCGTTTCTCGACCTCGGAAACCGTTTGAAGCACTTTGGAAATTTTGGAATTTCCAAGTTGAGAACCTCTGGGATACTCGGGATACGTCGGATCCGCGAGTTGAGCATCTCTGGAGCACGTTTTGGCGACGTTTGGGAACGTTTGGGAACCTTTGACTTTTTTCGGAACTTGGATCCGCGAAATGAGAACTCCCTCCAAGGAAGGGGGGGCCGTACCCACCACACCCCCACCCCCCACCCACTCCCTCCACATTCTTTTCTTTCGGGAAAAACGTTTTTTCCAACGTTTTCTCGTCGATCGTCCCGTTTTTTCCGGGGTCCGGTACCCCAAGGGGGCTTCTAGCCCGCGATGCGGGTAGCGTCGCGGCCTGCGGCCCCTGGGCGACCCGTCGTCGTACGGCGGGTTTAGCCAATGTGCCGGTAGGAGACAGCGACTCCGACTTCAAACGCCCGGTGGTCATGCGCCGTCAGGGGAGTGGACCTCGGTCTTTTTCGGCTGTCATGAACGATCTGGCTGCGCCTGCCATTCGTCCGACGCTCCGCGAGAACCGCTCCCGCGCACTTTCCAACGCGGGGGTTGTTCTCGCGGAACGGGGACGAGGAAACGGTCGACGTGGGTGCTCCCACAGGCGGAATCTCCACTCGCTGGGTGCTCCTGGCGAGTGGATAGACTCCAGGCCAAGGGTCCCCCGGAGTTAGTACTCCATTGCACCAGGGGTGACGGCGTCGGGAGGAGACATCCACCCCATTGCACATGAGTTGTCGCTCCCTGGGAGGAAAGCTCATTGTATGGGGGACGAAGACATCGAGGGACACCGTGGGACGTCGAGGGACACCGTGGGACGTCGAGGGACCGAGAACAAAGAGAACGACCAATGACGAAAGTTGCGAGAGATTCGTAACGGAAGATACGACTTAAAGTTCCTCAGCGACTGCGTTACACCATTGGTCCGACACGCGAACCGCTGCTCGGCCAATTGCAGATTGCCCGCCGTCCTTTGGAAAAATTCTCTGAAAAAGTGCTGGGACTTGGAAAAATTTTCGCAAATTTTCAACGAAAGTGTAACAAAGAGTCGAAAATCGAACCAAAATTTGACGGTCGCGAATGCGTATCTCGGCATTCTCTATCGAATGGCACTGACGAGAAAAAACCAATTTTGAAATCAAAGTGAAGAGTCGAAGATAGATCCCAAATTTATAAATTTTCAAACGACAGAAACGACATAGCCTACCCCGAACGATGATTCGTCGGGAGCGATCCCTGAACCGTTGAAACACAAGTTTGTCGATACTTTGAAAAAAACAAAAGTCCGGGAATTTGAAAAATTGTCGATCTCTCGGGACTTGGAACGATTCCGGGATGCACCGCTGCCGATATCCCGCGATGAGCGCCTCCTCCGACCGAGATGAATCGAGAATGATGAAGGATTTCCCACGACTGATGACGAACCCTGGACGCCTGCGATCAGCGGCACTCTCGGATAAATCGTTCCCCCTCGAGATGCACCACCTTGGCGCGGTGAGGGGGCTGCACCCGTTGACTCCGACGCTCGCGCGCGCGATTCCTCTCGGAGTTCGAGAGACTCGCGCGCGCCAACGTCGGAGTCAACGGGTGTCCAAGAGCGCATCACGCTCAGTCCCGGAAGCGTACCGCTTCCGGGCCGCTCACACCGTAAACCCTAGGTTACGTCTCTGGGGAACGGGGGCCCTTGGCTTGATCGCCCGGGACCGCGAGGACGACAACCTCTCTAAAAAATCAAATCGACGAAGGAAAACGTAACCCGGCGCTGGTGGACCGCTTGTAAAATAGTCCACCGATTCTATAAAATGAAAATGAGTCAAAATAAGGAGAATATCGTCCCGTTTCGGATGCGGGAAACCGGCGGGTGGGGGGTTATAGTCCCGGGCCCCCCCCCCCCCTGTCGTTGGTTCGTTCAGAATCATCCGTCGGGCTACCCAACGCTTGCATCGCAGGGGTGTTGGAACAAATAAATGCGCCTGCGAAGCCCTTGGGTTCAGGGAATGAACTCGCCAAGACCGTGTCTCACCCCCCCCCCTCCGACTGAGGGGCGGAGGCTCGGAAGAAAAGAGAGGAAAGAGGGTCTCCAAGACAATGGAGCGCGGTCCACCCAACGCCTGCACCGCAGGGGTGTTGGGAGGAGTAAATGCGCCTGCAACGACCCCGTGCCCGGGTCAGGGGCATACTACTTCGACGACGACGACGACGTCTCCATCGTCGGCGTCGTTCTCGCTGAGCTGGAGCACCGCGGACTCTAGAATCAGCTCGGAGAACCAAAAGGCGCCGCGGTCTCAGTCGCTCGACAGCTCGATGCTGCCGGACCTGGAGCCGGTAGTGGTCGACAGATACGACGACGAGTCCGCTCAGGGACTATTACACACGGACGACGTGGACTCACTGTTGGTGTCATGCCGATCGATAGAGCCGTTCCGCTGTGACGTGATCGCTAACTTGAACAGCAGACCGACGCGCCCGACGGTGTGCAAGAATGTAAAGTTGACAAAATATCTCGAGAAACGTGCCAAGTTCGGGCCGACGACGAGGGTTCCGCGGTTCGCCCACTGCAACCCGGAGAGAACGCGACCGAACGTCAAGTGGTACGAATTTTCGTTCTTGCAAGTCGATTACCGTCCTATACACGTCGTTTATCAGACGGACGACGAGAGCGACTTTTTCGATCAAGTCCCGACGACTAGCACCGACGTCGCAGAGGGACGTTTAGCGGCAACGTGCTCCGCCTTCATGGAGCACGTTGTGATTCCAGCAGCGCGCAACCTGCCCGTAGAATGCCTCACCGCGCGAGGCGGACTCCGGTACATCCGGTTTCGCGTTGACCGAAAATACAGCATATACCGCCAGGACTACGGAGAGTTCGCGCGGAACATTACCGACCAACTGAAGATCGTCAACCTCAGAGCTTCCTGCGGAATCTGTTATCTACGATTCGTGTACGCCGAACACGGTTTGAGGCTCAACAAACCGGAAGCTCTCGTACGGCTACACGACACCGCCAGTATAGACGATCCGCACGTCGACGTGGTACAAGTACATCGGACGAGCGAACTGTCCTGCGACGACGGCAGCGACGACGCCATAGTGGTGCGGATCGACGGCAGCGGCCCCACGTCGATCCACCAACTTTTCGCCGACGGTGTGAGACTAGGGGGAAAAACAGAGAGGTACCGTACCGGCTTCACAACCGAGTACGGATACTTCGCCTCCCACGCGGCGCCCAATAGAATGGGCGGTATAATTACGTTCGGGCAAGCGTACAGCAGCGCGGCCAAGATGACGCGCACCGGTGACTGCGGTATTGTCCCGGCATATTTGTTGTGTCGCGGATTCATAGACGGAGACAGACGATTGCGTTCCATCGGCGCGGAGGCGTCCCAGTACTTGCACGACATAGTGCAGTACACCGATCGATACGTAATGTGCTCCCAGACCGCGAGATTCGAGGAAGTCCTAACGATCGACTCTCTCCGCCTCGGACCGACGGACGCCTCATCGATCGCACGCGCGTTAGAGCGACTCAACGTGTTTAGAACCGGCCAAACTTGCGTGTTGCTCAAAGTCCTGCTCCAAGATGGTCTTGTTGTACGATTGAAGAAATGGCGAGATCACACCGTCGCAAGAATCGGCGACGATTTAAGATTTCTAAGAGCCATCGTCGGCAACGTCGGCGATTTACAACGATTCGCCTGGACACCGACCGCCGTGGTCACGCAAGCTATACGCGCTCAACATCGGATTCTGTATTACGTCCACGGCAAATCGGTCAAGTACAACTTTACCGTACAAACAAGAATGTACGTCAACGGGAGCGAGCTCGCCTCGCTCCTCGGCCACGAAATCCAACTGCGACCGCTCGTCGACAGAACCGACAGGTTCGAGTACCCGCTGTACGCTAGCTCCGTGCAATCCAGCGAAATGGCCGTTGTGAGACACATATGGCGGGTAGCGAACACCCTGAGAAACAACCGCCGAGGGAACCGCGGAGACCTGGGAACAGAGAGCGTCAAGTTCATCGCGACGCTGTACGCCTCGATGGCGTTCTATCCCAATTACAACTATCGTGAGGACGAGCGAAGAAGGCAATCTTGGGATCGCGGTGTGGTCGACCTGTACGATAGATTCGACGAGGTATTCGGCGTCGAATACTTCTTACAGTGGTATAGCGGTAGCGGGTGCCCAAATATAGACGTATACAGAACGACAGTAACGACGGAAGAGATAGCGATGAGAATCTCCACGGAACCGAAGACCATATTCTCCAGGATCGCGATACTGTCTGTGGCCAGGTTGGACGACATGCAAGCTCGCGTAACCAATTTCATCAGGGAGAAGGTACAAGTGTTCCCCATACAATTGATCAACACGCACTACAAACGGAACGAGTGGGTGGTGACGATAGATTCCGACGATCCGTCGCCCACTCGCGATCCCGCGACACTGAAGCGGCTGATGAAACGGATACGACTCGAGAGACGCTCGAGACGTATCTCGAGACGTACCACCGCTACGAGTAACGTGACGGAACAGTCGCAGACACCGCCGCCGCCGCCGCAGACGCCAAGTTCGTCCATACTACGGACGGTTGATCACACGGCTGTTGGCGACGTTCTGCGCATGCGCGTTTCGCCGACACCACAACTAACGGGCGAACGGCGTCCCGCGAGAAAAAGAGGACGACCCTTTTTAAAGAAACGCGGTCCAAAGATAACAACCACCAGAGCGACAAGGATTCGTAACATTAGTCAACCGAGTGTCCTATTGCAAAGATGCGATCGCGTCGCGCCGCGAGCGGCGTCAATCAGCGACGCCGAAACAAACGTACGACTACCATCCGTCGTCTTAAGGAGGTGCGACGACACCATTATTAGCGACTCCGACAGTCTCCAACGATCGTCGCGCGAAACCAATTTCGTAGCGAAACGACGCGAAACGACAACGACGACAACGATTGGAGATATTCGTCGTCCGAGCATCATATTAGAGAGATGCGATCGAGTCGCGCCACGAACGGCACCAATCGGCGATGCCGAAACAAACGTACGACTACCATCCGTCGTCTTAAGGAGATGCGACGACACCATTATTAGCGTCTCAGACGAATCATCAAGCGACACCAGTCCCGTCGCCGTCGCGAGACGTCGCAAGACACGTATAACGGACACACCAGAGTCCGCACCAAGGATCAAACGTCTGCAGCACTCCTTCAACATCCGCGAGACCATTGTACGCTGCACACCATTGCACGTCAGTACGCCACGCCGAGCGCGTGTAAGGGACGTACAAAATTTGCGACTAGCGCGCCGTCGTCTCTTTCAAGAGACACGCGCGAACTTGGAACAAGCGTCGAGGCTATTTACACCACTGAGGCTACCGCCAGCACTATATACGCGCGCACGTACGCGCCTCGAAGAAACAGCACGCACGAGGCATATGTAAATAGTCTTGTAAATAGCCTTGTAAATAGTCTTGTAAATAGTCTTGTAAATAGTCTTGTAAATAGTCTTGTAAATATTCTTGTAAATAGCCTTGTAAATAGTCTTGTAAATAGTCTTGTAAATAGCCTTGTAAATAGTCTTGTAAATAGTCTTGTAAATAGTCTTGTAAATAGTCTTGTAAATAGTCTTGTAAATAATTGTGTCATGTGTAGATATAGCAATAGTGTATATAATTCCGTCATAATTGTACATTTTTATTTATTTATTTATTATATTAATTGTACATATTAACTTATTCTGCGACATGTATATAGAATTGTACATACTCACACATTTTTCCCCCTCGTGGTGTGCCACCTTGTCGCGGTGAGGGGGCTCAACCGATTGGAACCGGTTGCCAAGAGCACACACAAAAAGAGTTCGCGTGGTTGGGAGTACATCGGTATAAATAAATTATCCTAACCCACGTAGAATGAGCGTGTCGAAGGGAAATAAATACATTTTCCCAACCCAAGTAGACTGAGATATTGAAGAGAAAAAATTGATTCTCACGTAGACGGAGCGATACACTTGAAATTATGCATTCTCTCGGAAAAATTAAAAAATTCCAAAAATCGTCGGAAAAGAAATGTTTTTACATAAAAAATTTTTCTATTTAAATAAATTTTTTTCATTTTGTTTTTAAATTAATTGTGATATAATTTTTTTAAAGAAGAATTTAAGTCACTTGGTTTCGAATAGGAAGATCTTTTAATAAGAATACAAAGGCATATACTTAGGTTTAATTGTATGAAACATATAGTCCAATAGTACAATAGTACTATATGGGTTCACTTAAAGATTAAAGGTACCACTTGTGTTTTACTTTTTAATTTGGTAGAATTTAACTTGGCGCCGACTGTTGATATCAAATCTTGTATACAAATGATAAATGTCATTAAAATTAAGTAAGTAATAAGGTAGAGTAACTTGGCGCCGACTATTGATATCAAATCTTTTATACAAATGATACATGTCATTGATTTAAGTAAATAATAAGGATAATACCACGTAGATATTTAAAGATTAGAATTGATCTTGGCGCCGACTATTGATATCAAATCTTTTATACAAATCGCTCCACGATCGTTGCTTTACGACGACTTTTTTCCGCGAGCGAACCGCCTGTGACTCCAAATTTGATCCTGGAAGAAAAATCCAAAATAATTCTTCAAATGTAGGATATAAACTAGTAGACTACATACGGATTTTAAAAAATATCGCTTGTTCGAAAAATGGCGAGCATATGAAAAAAAGTACCATTTTTGGCCACTGAACTTTTTCACTCAATTGCTTATAAAACAAAAAGTTTGCAATATATCGAAAAATCCGTATGTAGTCTACTAGATTATATATATGTAAAGATACTCTCAAAATTTCGAAGCGATCGGTAAAGAATTGCAGGCGCTATCGGTTCGCTCGTTTTGGAAAATGGTATTTCGAGAAAAACGCGTTTAAAGTTTAAGTAACTCTTTTTTCGATCGAAAATGATAGTATACCTTTAATCTGCGATTCCAGCACCGTACAGTTGACCTTCTAGATTGATGTTCAACTCTTCGTCTTCTTTTCTGGTCGATTTTGAGGCCATTCGAGCTGTTTTTGCGGCCTTAGTCAGCGATCGTTCCGAAAAATCGATACGTTGTTCGTCCGCCTCAATACAGAAATTGTAGCAATTAGTTCCAACTGTCATCCCCAGCTGTCGAATAACTTCCATTACACTGCTAATTCCGTCGTTAAAAGTGCAAACGGCAAGATTTCCAGCAATATCCAGGACAGTTTTTCCACTTGATATACATTTCGGGGCAATTGCCCACACCGTTGCGTTAAAACTTTCGTTGTTATTTTGGGTAAAACCTCCTAAACATCGATTCAACAGATCGTCGCGGCTTAACTCTTCATAGATAGGCTTGATAGCTTTGAAAACTAATTCCGGAAGATGTGACTTGTGTGAGTAATCGTCTAATGTATTGGTGGCTTTTGCCTTTTCCACGAACACCAAGAATCTTCACCTTCTGGGCACTTGCTGTGTTGAGGATTTTCATTTGTTGACAGCTTGTGGTATAACGTCGCCCAAATTTCGTTTTTCATTTTTTCTACAGAGTCGTGATTTCTCCGAATAGCCAAACCGTAGTAAATAGAAAGCTCGTCAATTAATTTATTTGTTAACTTTCCTTTTCCGCCGAGACCGCGCACGCTCTTTTTTAAATTTCTTAGACGAGTGCCCATTCTTTTCTGCACATGATCGATGCACTCTTTCTTCTGCACAACGATATCTTCGTACGGTCTCGACTGTATAAGACCTAAAAAGGTTTTACTGTCACCATCGCCAATATAGCTTCCATATTTGGTTTCATATAAACTTTCCGATCGCTGAAACATTTCAATGATAGCGTCGACTTCCATTTTGCCAGCCGAACCCGTGTGATTTATTTGACAATTATTAGCATGTGTTTCGAGCCATTCTTCATACTCTGCTGTGTCATTTTTTTATTCCAAAATTCGCAAGCCTTGCAGTAACTGGATTTTATAAGTATATCAATTACTTTGCCACTATTCCATCCGATTAAAGATACCAACCCGAACAATGAAGAGAATCCACGTTTCCTCCACGATCCGTCTCCTGACACAATCAATTCAGTTGATAATCCTTTTCTTGCGTTTTCTTCTTTTTCTATTTTCACTGCGTTTCTCATGCTCTTCGCACAAACACGTTGAGTAGCTTCACAAATAATTGTAATGACTTTATCATAGAAAGAATGAAATATTGGCCGAGGAAGTTCCATGAAAGCGCAGAATTTTTTTATTCCGTGTAAACCGACGCCAAGTAATCGTATGGCAACAATTATTCTTCTGTTTATATCGTATGCTCTGTTATCGATAAGTGGAGAATTAGGAATTTGAGTTTGCGGGCACTTTTTGCAAGAAACAACGATTTTAAAGCCAAGTCCACGTATACTACTTTCGGTAAATGTAACATCTGAGTTACAGACTTTACACTTCACTACTGAGGAAATTGCAGAAAAAACACAAACAAAATTGATTAAACGATAGCCGAATGACGTATCAACTTCGATATCACGAACATTTTCACTTAGTTTCAGCTTCTTCGCCGACGTGCCGACGGGATCAGTTGCCTCCGATTCATAACGGTTTTGAGGTCGATTTCTTGACTTGGTAGGCTTTTTTGACGCGCTTCTATCGCCTTGTTTACCTTTATAACCTTGGTATTTCGATTTATCACTCATTTTGTTCACGAATATCACTTACTATTAGTAAAAATATGAGTTTACGGATCACACGAGGCAAAATCACGCACGCGGCGTCCGTCTGATGCTAGACACGTTTTAGGCAAAAATAATAGCCGAATTTTCCAGAACGCCATCTACCAGCTGTTATAAACTACTTACATGCCGACAATAAGTTATTTCAGTAGATAAAATCCGGACATGCGATAAAGTAGGTCACAACCGGAGCATGCGGCAATCACTAAAACTAGCATTTCACGCGCCGCGAGGCGCCTCGGTAATATGTCAAAAAAAACCTGCTCGGGATTTCTTCCAGCTATAAAACCTTTTGTAACTTATTTTTAAAGACTTAGGGAAGGTTTTTAGCCAATAAAAAAAAAACAATTTTTTTCGACCTCACAAGGTGGCCTTAAGTAAATAAGGATATCACGTAGGTTTTTAAAAAAGATGGTTCTACTAAACAGCAAATGTGATTAGTCAGTTTTACAGTCGATTAAGTAATTGGCGTTGGTAAAACTGGCCGAAATGTTTTTTGACCAACAGCACCCACTCTTAGCGCTTTTTTTTACCTTTTTTTTAAAAAAAAAGGTAAGTTTATAAAGATAGTACCAAATGGGTTTTACTTTTTAATTTAGTAGAATTTTAATAATAGTATGGTTTTTTACATGGGTTTTTAAAGATAGAATTTAACTTGGTATAACCAACTGAAAACCGGAAATTCAAACAAAAATTAGAATAAAGATAGTATTACATGTTTAACATACACTTCAAAATCTTGAATCAAATATAGTGTTCTAGGTGAGAGATCAAACTATAACGGTTTTTTATATTTTAAAAACCCATAAGATATCAATATTAATTTTAAAATTCTTATACCAAACTATTTTAACGTAATACATTTTATTATTGAAAGATAATGAAATGGAAATGAATATATACAAGTACATGTTCGAGTTAGTATTACATACGTATAATCAAATACGATGTTAGTAAACGTAATAAATTTTTTTGGTATAATGTTATTACGAAATTGATTATCAGAACAATCCTTTCTTACAGTATTAAATATTAATTGGAATAATAATTTGTAAACGTATACTTATAAAGATATACGTGATTGAAAAGTGGTTAACTTACATTCCAAAACCTTGAATTAGGTCAGAGATCAAACTATAACAGTTTTTTATATTTTAAAAATATAAATCACAAAAGATAAGTATTAATTTTAAAAGAATTCTTATGCCAAATTGTCTATTTTAACGTAATACATTTTATTATTGAAATATAATGAAATACCATGAAAAATGACTCATATATTATTGAAGGTGCCAGTTTAAAGTAATATACACCAACAGTTCCCAACTTTACGTCTGACTTGAATACCTCATTATGTATGCCAAGGTTCTTTACCATTTCATTATCTTCCAATAATAAAATGTATTACGTTAAAATAGACAATATGGTAAGACAATTTAAAAAGATTTCTTTTGAAATTATTACTGATCTTTTCTGTGATTTATTTTTGAGATATAAAGAACCGTTATTTTGATCTCTCACCTAGAATACTATATTTAATTCAAGATTTTGGAGTACATAAGAATTCTTTTAAAATTAATACTGATCTTTTATGATTCATTTTTGAAATATAAAAAACTGTTATTCTGTTCTCTCACCTAGAACACTATATTTGATTCAAGATTTTGGAGCTCTCATGTGTATGAGTTAACCAGTTTTCAATCACGTGTATCTTTATAAGTATACGTTTACAAACTATTATTATAATTAATAATTAATATTGTGACTAACGATTGTTCTATTAATCAAATTTGTAATGACATTATACCAAAACACTTATTACGTTATACTAGAATCTTTTTAAGACCGTACAATTGATAAACAAAAATGAACAAGAAAAAGAAGCCAATAACGATCGAAGCTGGATCACAGTGTTTATTATAATTGTGTGAATTTTACATACTG
>NW_017275339.1:0-3088 GCF_001594065.2 Cyphomyrmex costatus | reverse complement strand
CGAACACCTAGACACTTACTTCCTCGAAATCAAACACGTAGACACTTATATTTCCTCGACGACGAACATATTTCAATATTTCAATTTTAATATTTATATAATAACATATATATATTATATTATTAATAAATATTTTATATTATATTGAATAATATTTTATTTTTAATTATAAGATTAAAATCGCGCGCGCGTCATATGTGATACACCATGCAACACTGGTCTGCTGGTTAGATATAGATAGATAGAGTGAGATGATAGATAGAGTGAGATAACACATAAAGTCAAAGGCCCTCTATTATCGAAAAAACGAGATGGACATTTTCTCTGGTCGACGACGTTAATAATGATGATGATGACGACGTTTCTTAAAATTGAAACGTGAAAATTCACAGATCCGGACTTTGCGTCGCGATATCTCCGCTAGTAGGGCACGTAGGAAAAAAATGAAAGCACTTTTATTATACAATTTAAGTATTTCCTGTCGATTGAGTGTATGTAGAACTTGATCGGTTTAGCCGTTACTGAGATCTGATCATCTCGACCCCGAAGAGTCTCCGTGTCGCGTAAAGGAGGCACGGCAGTGTCGCGCGCTTGGCTTAGCGCCGAGACACTACCGTGTCTCCAGATACGTCGATGAACCATGATTCACCACTTTTTTCGTAAATCGTGGAAAAATGTTACCAAAATTCAAAAAATACAAAAATCGTCCAAAACGTTTCAAGAACCGTCGATGAACCAAACTTCACGATGAGCACTTTTCCGAAAAAAGTCGAAAATTTCCAAAAAAAATTAATGAACGTGTATTTTGTGATGCGTGTTGATAGTTCCACTCGAATATAAATCTCTAATTTTGGTAAAATGGCCTCGTCCGCCTGAGCGCATGGACGAAACGGCCAAAATTATATAAATCTCTAGACTGTGAGATCGAAATCGATCCAATCGATTTCGATGCCTCGGATTCCCCTCGACTCTACATGCGACGCTCGCGCATGCTCGCCCCCTCTCTTCACCTTCTTCTTCACTTCGTTCATGTCGCTTGTACGGACGCGCGCTAACGTAGCTATCTCTGTAATAACGTGTTCACAATAAAGTGTTGTTATACTGAATATCTTTATCATTATTAAAGACATCCGAATTGCGTTCCACACTGCGTACTGTCCAACAGGTTATGGGCCCAGTGGTTACGACAAATAGACCGATAAGTGCATATTAAGTGAGACACGTGCAACGATCTAACCCGCGATACAATGGCGCACACTAACACCATTAATACCACGCGGATGGAAACTCTGACCAAGAGTAACTACGACACATGGGTGATACAGGCAGAAGCATTACTCATAAAAGGCGACAACTGGGGTTACGTGAGCGGCGAGATACCGCGACCTCAGGGCAGAGACGACGATCCGACGACTCGAGCGGCCATCTTAGCTTGGGAGAACAAAGACCGTAAAGCCAAATCCGATCTGATCCTCGCGATCAATCCTACCGAGCTCAAGCAGGTACGTGGCTGCGCAACATCCAAGCAAGTATGGGACAAATTGAAATCGATCTACGATTCGAGCGGTCCCGCGCGCAAAGCGACACTTCTCAAACGGCTCATTCAAGCGAAAATGCCGGAAAGCGGCGACACCAAAGCACATGTCGCTCAATTCTTCGACGCTGTCGATAAGTTAGAGTCAATGGACGTTAAAATAAATGGAGACTTTCTCTCCATAATGCTTTTATATAGTCTGCCGAGCAGTTTTGAAAACTTCAGGTGCGCGATCGAGTCCCGCGACGTGTTACCGAACGCAGAGCAATTAAAAGTAAAAATTCTCGAAGAACACGAAGCGCGAAGCCAAACTACCGCGGAAGAATCGGGAGTGATGCTCGCTCGTCGCGGAAAATACGATTCAAACGCGAAGTCCCGGA
Organism: Cyphomyrmex costatus; assembly: GCF_001594065.2. Lineage (NCBI taxonomy): Eukaryota > Metazoa > Arthropoda > Insecta > Hymenoptera > Formicidae > Cyphomyrmex > Cyphomyrmex costatus. Next base: position 1,174 of record NW_017275339.1, on the reverse strand, counting down.
AGAACGCGTCAACGCCACGCAAGGATGCAGATTCAACGACGCAAGCTCGTTTCAAATTTAAATGTTCCTTCTGTAAAATCCTAGGACATAAGTATGCCGATTGCCGCAAGAGGAAGAAGCAGGAGGACGAGAAGGCCAATAACACGGAGGTTGAGAATTTCTTCGCTGAAAACGCGCATTACTCGCCGAGCACACCCTCCGGATTCCTGGCACGAGGCAAATGGTGCCTCGACAGTGGTTGCACTTCACACTTGTGCAGTGACATCAATAAGATGGAAGAAACGATCCAAGTGATGAGTGACATAAAACTGGCCAGCCACGCTACCAGCCCGGTCAACGCAAAAGGGAACGTCGAGGTTATGACTAGCTTAAATCACGCAAATAAGAAGATCCGGTTAGAAGACGTGCTACATGTCCCAGACCTAAGAACCAATCTGATGTCAGTCTCTAAGATAGTGGACAAGGGGTTCCAGGTCGACTTCGGCCCATCTCGAGCAACAGTGCGAGACGCTTATGGAAACGTCAAACTGGTGGCGAAACGTCATGGCGATCTGTATTTCCTGGAAGATCCCATTCATCAAGCAAACGCGGCACAGACGAAGAGCATCGATGCCGACACCTGGCACGAGAGACTCGGGCATCTTAGCCAAAGCGACCTTCTACGCATGACAAGGTCACATGCTGCCACCGGACTCGAGCTGAAGAACATTTCCGAGATTCCAATCTGCAAGGTATGCGCAAAGCAAAAGTTCACAAGTTCCACATTTTCTCCTCGTGTTCGCAGATCAAAGTACCCTCTCGAGATTGTTTATTCCGACCTCTGCGGACCGATGCGTACCAAATCGAACGGAGGGGCACGCTACTTCATGACATTGATCGACGACTACTCCAAGTGGTGTGAGGTCCACTTCCTTAAGACTAAGGACGAAGCACTTAACAAGTTCGCCGAATACAAGAACCTCGTAGAGAACCAAACAGGCCGTAGGATAAAGGCATTCCATACCGACAACGGCAAGGAGTTCGTCAACTCATCAATGGAACGAATCTTAAAGGATTCGGGAACACGGCGACGGCTCACTGTGCCTCACACCCCACAGCAAAACGGGGTGGTCGAGCGCAAGAACAGGACGCTTGTCGAAACTGCCCGTTGCCTACTCGCCAAATCAGGCCTTCC
>NW_017275338.1:32507-48933 GCF_001594065.2 Cyphomyrmex costatus | reverse complement strand
GTAGTAATATATTATGCGCGGTGTGGTGTTGTGAGGGGGACAGCGAAAGCTAGTCGTAAATGAAAATCAACCGAAAGTTGCACCCCTCTCACCTCACCGCTCCACTCACAGTCCACATGCCCCATGACGATCGAGCGATATATACTAGCGCCACATTTGACTATTGCGGCAGGAATGTCAGAAGGACATCGAATGGAATGTGGTCGACGATGATGACAATGATGATGACAATAATAATAACGACGACGACGTATCTTAAAAATAAAACGTGAAAATTTACAGATTCGGACTTTGAGTCGTGATATCTTCGCTCGTAGGCCACGTAGAGAAAAAAATGAAAGCACTTTTATTATACAATTTAAGCAATTGCTATCGATTGAGCGTATATAGAACTTGAGCCGTTCAGCCGTTACTGAGATCTGATCATCTCAATCCCCCGAAACTCTCAGTTTCGCGTAAAGGAGGCACGGCAGTGCCGCGGCGCTTGGCTTAGCGCCGAGATACTACCATGTCTCCAAATATAATAAGTTGATACAGAGGGCTCCGGAAGTTTCGGCGCAATGAGACGAAAAGTTTTCCGTCCCAGTATCACACAACCTAAAAAAGTTGGGATTCTCGCGGAGAAGGAGCCAGCGGTACCTAAAAGATACCGCTATGATAGGGAGGGGGGATCGATGCCACGCGCCGGCGTAAATACGTCGGCGATTTGTCCGTGAAAGAGCGCCGCCAAAATATGAATTACAGACGGCGATCGTTGGCGAGACCGAAACTGGCAAAGAGTCTACATAACTTGGGTGATGCCGCATTTAACGCTAGGATTAGAGAGGAATGAGGGTCTATTGTAGGTTCGAGGATAAGTTCCTGGAGAGCAGTTCTCAAAGGGGAGGCATGGGATTCGGTGAGCGGACAGTGAAAGACGAAATGAACAAGATCTTGGAGGGGAGCTCCACAGGGGCACGAAGGATCATCAATCAGATTTTTCCTGTAAAGGCTGTGATTAAGATTATAGTGGTTACTTCTGAGACGATTCATGGTGGTGATTAACATGCGAGAGAGCCGAGCGTCATAGAACCAGGGTTTTTTGGTTTCCTGGCTGTAACAATTTTTGAAGTAAAATTCCCCTTTATGATTGGACGATTGCTTTAAGTAGTCCTCAAAATTCCTATCGAGTTGTCTTTTTGGAATTATATATAAGTCTGAATAGGGAACTTTGAAATTGGAGTCAATGCCTTCTCTGATGGCTCTTTTTGCCAGCTCATCCGCTGTTTCGTACCCCTTAATACCACGATGCGAAGGAATCCAAATGAATGTAATATGAGAGTTATTAAACTTGGTTTCCTCGATGAGAGCTCTAATATAACAGACGACGTAATTATTAGTTTTATTTCGAAAGCCTTTGAGTGTTTCTAGAACGCTCTTAGAGTCCGACACGATTACTGCTCGTTTTAATCTGTTATGCAGGATAAATAACAGAGCGTTATAAATGGCCCAAGCTTCCGCGGTAAAAATCGACGCATAAGAGGAGAGCTTACACATATATTCCAGATTGAGCTGTGGAGAAAATACCGCAGAACCAACATAGGTGTTATCATCCACTTTGGAGCCATCGGTATAAAACACATTGGCATTATGTAACTGGGTTTGAAAATGTTCTTCAAAGACGAGCTGCACTGCGTGTTTAGGTAGATCATCAAGGTTATTAAGAATAGCTTTAGGAAGAGAGAGGAAATCCGCATTTTCAACAGTAGAAGTAAAGGAGTTTTGATAGGCAGGTAGCGCTGGTGTAGTATGGAGGGTGTTCCTGTGAGACCACATGCGAAAGAAGACTAATGCTGCAAGAAAATTCTTGTTGAGATAATGGTTGAAACCAGGATTGGGCAGCGAGATAATTAAGTCCAAAAGTATGTTGGTAACCGGATGTTCTTGGATAGATAAAATCCTGATAAAATATCTAGCTGCCAATAACTCAAATCTTTGTTTAAGTAGAGGAAGCTTAGTTTCAGCGTGCATGACATTAATCGGCGTGGAGATCCGATATCCACATGCAAGGCGGATCGCTTGGTTTTGAATCCGTTGAAGTTTAATAGTTGACTGGTTGCGCTTAAGAGCGAAAATAAGCGAGGCGTACTCAAAAGAAGCTCGTATCATGGCTAAATAGATATTGAGCAAAAGACAGGGATTAGCTCCCCACCATGTTCCTCGTAATATCGAAAGCACGGCAGAAACACGCTTACCCTTCGCAATGATATGATCCATATGCCTGTCACCAGAAAGTTTTGGGTCAAGGTAAACCCCGAGAAATCTCACTGAAGTCGAAGGAGAGATAGAAGTGTCATTAATAGAAATATCAAAGCTCATAGACCTTGGTTTCCTTTTCTTGGAAAAAATCATGAGTTGAGTCTTATTGGCCGAGATCTCAAGGCCCCTATCCCCGAGATATGCCTGAAGATTAAGTATCCACTGTTTAATAGAGCGAAGAGAAGACGAAGGGTCAGATTGAGAAGAGAATATAACAATGTCGTCTGCAAATTGTAAAAGACGAGTATCATGATGTAGGATACTGTTGATATCTCTGAGGTAGATGTTAAAGAGAGAGGGGCTAAGAACCGAACCCTGAGGTGTACCTTTGCAAGAGACATAAACGGGAGACAGAGAACCCTGTGTAACAAATTACAGATTTCGAGAGGAAATAAGATTATGAATGAATTTGATAAGGAGAGGGGGAAAGCCTAGAGAAATAAGATCTTGTACTAGAACATGAGGAAGGACGTTATCAAATGCCGACTTAACGTCAATGAATACTGCAATAGTATCACGTCCCTTGATGAAAGAAGTATGGATATGAGTAACAAGTTGGATTAAATTGTCCTGACATGATTTGAATTTACGAAATCCACATTGATTAGTCGGGAAGAAGAAGGGAATGGGAGAAGCCGGAGATTCAGAGATCCAGTATATCCTGTTAAGAATCATGCGTTCGAAAATTTTGAGAACACACGAGGTGAGAGATATGGGTCTAAAGCCCGTGCCGTTAGGCTTAGGGATAAGGTAAACTATAGAGTGAGACCATTGCGAGGGAAAAACAGAGGAGGAGAATAGTAAATTCAAGACGGATAAGAGGCAAGAAAGAAGGTTATCCGGAAGGAGTTTCAGAAGGCGATACTCCACTTGGTCAAGACCGGGGCTAGAGGAAGTTTTGGCCCCATTTAATGATGCTTTAATTTCATTAAGTGAAAAAGGAGAGTCAAGCCAAGCGAGTCTCTTATCCGTAATAGCCGGGATAGAGGGAAGAGGGGGGGAGCACGAAGAAGGACAGATATTCTGAATCGAAGACTGAATACAGTTGTTTGAGTCCTCTGACTTCGAGAAAACCGAATTATTTACCACAAGGCTACGATGTTTAAATCTTTTAATTATTTTCCATAATTCTGCGGAGGGGGTGAGATGGTTGAGTTTCTCACAGAAATCCCTCCATCCCTTGCGCTTAGCCTTGCGAAGAATTTTCCGCGAGTTCCGAACTGATTCAGTGTACATATCGTAATTTTCAGTAGAAGGAATACGTTTGTACAGCTTCAAAGCGGCTGCTCTATTCTTGATGGTCTCCTCGCATTCCGGAGTCCACCAGGGAGCCGGTGGAGGAGCCTTAGAGGAGAATTTTCCGTCGTTCAAAAAAGAAATAGATTTTTTATTTACATTTTTATTGGTAAGGTCAGGAGATTGAGTTACACATTAGAGGTGGAATATTATCGATAGTGGTTACTATCGATTATTCGATATTTTTTAAAATAAAATATCGATATATCGATAGTACTATCGATTGTAGGCGAAAACTGTAAAAAACTTGAATTAATCTTTTTTTTGTGTATAATAGGGTAAAATAAAATCACTGACATAAGTATTCAGAATTCATATACAAAAATTTATTTATTAAAATATATAACATAGAATGTATATAAAATTAAACAATTAAACAAATTATTATAAAAATGAATTAGAAATGATGCTTTTTAATAAAAATTTGAAACGCTTACTACTGGGAAAAACAAAACAAATATATAATCATATTTTACTTTAAAAAATAGGAACTTGTACTATTTTACTTAAATTAAATTAAGTCGCACGAGCGAGAATGATACATTTGCGTCCGCGGTAACATATACTATTTTTTAGTCCTCAGGCCGTGAAAATGAATTTTAGCGTCCCGTATAGAGATCGCGACATACTAAATGTAAGGTTTAGGACAAGCTTGTCCATCTCTTTCTTTTACACGTTTTTATATTTCGCGGCCTAAGCCTTACATTTAGTATTTCGCGATCTCTATACGGGACGCGAAAATGCATTTCGCGGCCTGAGGACTAAAAAATCTATTCTTCAATTAACCATGAATTTTGATTTAAAAATATTATCGCGTTTACAATGGTAGGCTTTAAATTTGAACGTTTTGCTGAAATTATTTGTCCTGCTTTAGAAAATATCCTTTCGGATGGAACTGAGGTACCTGGGACGCAAATGTAGCGTTCAGCTATCTTCCAAAGTTCCTTTGCAGGATATTCTATCCAATATGAAATCGGATTTTCATTCAATTCAAGCGTGGGCAATTCCAAATATTGACGAGTTATTATAATACTGTCTGCCGTCGCATTTGACGTGTTTGTTACTTGAGAAATGCGCTGGTATAAAAAATCCATCAATCCAACATTTGTCGTTGCTTTAGTTGACTCACTCGATATTGATGAAACCGATGAAGGTGACAATATCTGAGAAGTAGATGGTTCACTGTCCAAATGCAATTGTTTCTCTTTTCTGATTAGTTGAGCCACTTCTTGTTGAACAAGTTGCTGAGCACTATTCGCATTTTCTATATTACGAAATGCATATTTCTTTAATCTAGGATCTAATAATGTCGCAACTTTAGGAATAGTTCTTTGTTCATATATAAAGAGTCGTTTTACTATAGATAATTTTAATTCTGTACATAGTTGTTTCCCAATATCACTGGTAAGTGAGTGCTCTATTTCAGTTAAATTATTATATAGTCCTACCACCAAAGGGATAATTAACGATACCGTCACATATTTCTGTCCAGAAATTTGATTTGTTGCGGTCTCAAAAGGTTGAAGCACCTTTACCATTTCATTTAACTCAATGAAGTTATTAAAGTTTAGTGATTCTGGCGCTTTGGGCAATTTTGACAGAGTTACAATTAAACAGTCTTCTGTGTTTAAAGCGATCAGTCGTTTAATCATGTACAGAATACTATTCCACCTTGTTGCAACCTCTTGCAATGGTTTTAATTGTTTCAAATTTCTTTTGCGTTGTTCTTCTCGTAATTTATCCATTGCAACAGTACTTTTTTTAAAATATCTAACAATTTGTTTACATTTCTGTAAAAGAAATTCAATATCAGTTTTATTTTGTTGTGTAGTTAACCCATCATTTACTGTTAGATTTAAGGTATGAGCAAAGCAAGGTAAATGCCTTATTTTAAGCAGATTACAAGCATTAATCATATTTTGAGCATTGTCAGTAACGATGCATTGTACTTTATCTTTCAAATGCCATTTTTTAATAACTTTCTGAAAAAGTAATATTAATTTAGCATATCTCTAATATTATTATTAATTATATTATCTTTCTTTACCTCAATATGCTCCTTAATATGCTCAGCTGTATGATTACCCTCTATTTGAATTGTCTCTAGTACCACAGTTTTAAGATCTCCATGTAAAACAAAGTGGCAAGTGATTGTGATATAGCCCTCTCCTACCATAGATGACCATAAATCTGTAGTAAATGATACATATTCTGTTTGGTCAAGAATATCTTGTAGCTTGGTATTAACTTCGATAAACAAAGATTGCAGTATCGTATTTCGCAATGTTGTTTTATTCGGTAATTTGTATTTCGGATCTAATGCATGAACTAGAGCCTGAAATCCTTTGTCGTTCACAATCGAAAATGGCTGCAAATCCTTTGCAATCATTAATGCTACTAGTTTGTCCAAGTTACGTTTTTTTTCATCAGTTTCGTTATATAATAAACTTTTCTTAGAAACATATGAAGTAATTATTTTCTGCTTCTTTATTTTCTTTGCTTCTGCTTCTGGCGTTGTGCTTATACTGCTTATATCCAATTCGTTAGAAGAATCATTCGTATCTTTTAATTCTTCTGCATGATACCTTTTCAAATGATCATGTAAATTTGTTGTGTTTCCACTTGTTTTGTATTCTTTATTACAAAATAAACACAAGGCGAATTGATTGCACTGCTTTTCAAAATAATTCCATATTATGGATTTTGTTTTTGTTCTTTTGCTCATTTTTAATCTAAAATACCAAATTATTTAAACATAACCTGCTCATCTTAAGTACATCAACTGTGTATGCAAAGCAAACTTAGATTATTCAAAACTATATTAAATTAAAAATTATTTATTTACTTACTTTATTAAAATAATATAACATAAAAATGTTAAACATAAATTATTATTATAATTTGGTTATTTTCCATCAAAGACATAGAGAATGGACTGCGCGATCCCGTATCTAAGTAGTATCAAAATGTGTCAACGAAAATGAGAGAGAGGGTCCGTTCCGTGGAAGACGGCCATCTCTATCTTTTTCCATTCCATGATGTAATGGAAGAGAAAATGAGAGGGAGATGGCCGTCTTCCACGGTCCCTCTCTCTCATTTTCGTTGACCATTTTGACACACGGATCGCGCAGTCCATTCTTTATGTCTTTGTTTTCCATAAATTGAGTGACTATTGCTGCCATTGTTGGATTCACACTGCATCCGATTTTCATCGTACAACGACTCTGCAACCAATCAGAAAACAGGATTTTACTTCTTTTCGATGATATTCTTTTCGACAATTTTTCTGATTGGTTGCAGAGTCGTCGTACGACGCACATCGGATGCAGTGTGACTGAGTGTGAATCCTACATATGAATACCAGCCCTAGTCTATAGATGTTTATCCTAGTGACCCTAGGATCTCTATTTTCTAGAGACTATCGTAGAACATCGATAGTAAAAGGAAACTATCGAGATATCGAACTAAGGTTAAGCCTATCGATATATCGATAGTCACTATCGATAATATTCCACCTCTATTACACATGACATAATGCCGTGGATGAAAGTATTATAACCTTCTACCGGGGAGACTGATAAGGAGGCCGCCGAAGTCTCCTCAATTATGATAGGTGCTTTAAGCATAAGAGTTGGAGCGACAAGGTTCCATTGAAACTGAGTTAAACGTATTCTATGAGAGAAGATATTGTCGATCTAATTCTTTCGTTAATCGAAACAAAAATCGGAAAGTGATCACTGCCGCAAAGGTCTGTTCCCACTGAAGCTTGGCAAAGTGTGGCCAAGTCAGAGGAGGAAAAGAAGAGATCAATAATAGAAGGAGTTTTGGAAGGAGGGGGAATGTAGGTGGGAGAAGAGATAGGATTTAAACAGACAAAATTCAAGGACTCCATTAAATCACATATCGCGGTACCCGCCGAGTTAATCTTGTGAGGGGGTGATGAGCATTAAATCTCCGGTTATGAGAATAGAAGGAAATTGTTCAAGGAACGAGTGAAATTGATTGATGATATCGCGAGGAAAAGGAGTATTAGGATGTCTATATACACCGACGATGGGGAAGGAATAACCGTCGGAAAAGACCTTGATAGATATTAATTCGACCGATGGCAAGAGGTCAGGTAGGGAATCAATTATCGAAAATTGAATTGAGTTCCTGATTAAAATAAGAAGGCCTATCATGAGAAACTGAGTCACGTCTAATACAGTCAAATCCCCGGATCGTAAAAGAGTGAGAAGATGATAAGCAAGTTTCGGCTAAGATAAGGATGTCAAGGTTTTCCATCATCTTCTCGATTTCAGGTTTTTTAGATAATGCACCGCGACAATTCCAGAAGGAGATTCTAAGAGGGTGAGATGGGGAAAGGTTGTTGTAATTGCGGAGAGATTGAGTAGGCATGATAGAAGTTAGAATGTCTTAGTGAAATCTGCAAGAATCTCTAGTATCTGTCGGAGGCTCTGAACTATAGAAGAGTTACCTTGATCGGAGGAAAGAGTACCTAAGAATTTTTGCAGAAGATTCGAAATTAGCGAGATAAAGTTAAACATCCCAGACTGAGATGAATTAGAAGTAGAGGAAGAAGAAGTTTCAGTGGGAATAGTGGGGGTGGGATTAAAAGACGAGGATTGAGCATGAGGAAGGGGAGGGGTATAAGAGGGGAGGTGAGAGTAAGGAGGGGGAAAATAGTTGGAATTCGACCATCTTCCGTGAGGTGCAATAAGACATGCATTATGCATTGAACGAAGGTCATTAGATGTTTGGTTATTAGTGTTAATAAGGGGAAGGGGAGGTCTAGGATTTGGAACCGTGCGAGTGTGACGATTAATAAGGGGCTGATTATTAACTTGTTGCGAGGAGCGAACCTTCTCGCTATAAGAGGGAGAATTAACTCCTATATAATCATGGCCAAATTCAGGGATCTCACCAAGAACTTCATATGGATTAATGTCATAAAAATGCGAAGGTGAATCAGTAAAGGGAGGATTGTCAAAGGAGAAACGAGGAGAAGATCGTGGGGGGCAGGATGGCGTTGATAAAGAGGGAAAAGAAGAAAAGTCATTGTAGGGGGGGATGTTGGAAGGCGAGGGGGGGTTGCGAGGAAAGGCCAAGACTCGCGCGAGCTTCCATGTATGAAATATTTTTTTGTGCGGCAAGTAGGTAGACCTGTCTGTGTTTGAGATAAAGAGGGCATTTAGCGGATGAAGGAAAGTGGTCCTGATTGCAATTGACACACTGAGGAGGAAGATGCATACGCGGGCAATCTTCCTGATTATTATGTTTATCTTGCCCACACCTAGCGCAACGAGGAGAACTCTTGCAATCTGAACTGATGTGTCCAAATCGCAAGCACGAGAAGCACATTAAGACTCGAGGGTTATAAGGGATAATCGGGAAGGAGACATGCATATATGTCAGGGAACGAGGTAATAGCTGACCTTGAAATTTAACCATAACTGAGAGAGAAGGTTGCAGCTCGTCTTTCCCATCCTTTTTAATCCTTCGTTGCAGTCTCTTTACTGATAGAATTTTAGCTTGGGAGGAAAATTCCTTAAGGATAGTTTCCTCCGTAATATCCAAAGGGATGTTTTTGGCAACTCCCATTCTCATGACCCTAAAAGTAGGGATAGAAGCCTTCAAATTATCAGCTTTAAGAGAATCGAGACTAATGATGTTATTAGCTTTCTCATGATTATTGAGAGCGACCGAAACCTTATTTCGTCCGGCTTACTTAATTTCAATAACATTATTTCCAACATGCTTATGAATGATACGACTAACCATAAGTGGATTGAGGCGGGACGTAGAGTTGTCAGAGTCCTTCTGAATCAAAACGATATATGGTGGTAAATCCCTAGAAGAATATTTGCAAATATTACCTGAGGAAGCTTGAGTCTGCCGGGTGCCGGTACTCTCGGCCGGGGAGTCCCCGTCAGTCTTGCCCTTCTTATCAGAAACATTAGCGCGTTTGGAGAACGTTGTATTTGTAGATAATGGGTCGTCGCTCTTCCTCTTGTTGGAAGGATTAGGTTCCTTGTCAATATCCATAGGATTATCAGATTGTATAGATATATCTGAAATAGAGCCGTCGATTTCCCCACCTGAAACAATGGGGGAACGAGATCTATTCGATTCTTTCATTGATTTGGAAGAGGATGCAGTATCTTGTTCCGATGGATTATCCTGAGATGTAGCATTTTTTGTACATTTAGAAGAATTTTAATCCTTCTTCCTTCCACGAGACATCTTGAGGGGAGCGATGGGAAGTTGAGAATATTTCAGATAGTTCTGCCTAGAAAACTTCTCAATACGAGACAGAGAAGAAGCTCTTGTCTCATGTAAGGTTATATTAGCTTTTTCGTAGAAAGAATTAAAAGTTTCGAAAGTTTCTAATGGAAACGAATTATTATGCTGTGATTTCAATTCCCCTCCCGGCTCGGGAGTGAATTGGCCCGAAATCGGGCTCTCCTGCATGCCACCTCCACCTATAAAGGGAAAGAAGACGAGAACAAAGAGAAGGAAAAGGAAAAGAAAGGAAATAAGGAAATAGAGGACACGAAAGCGTATCCACTAATTCGCATATACTTGCGAAACTCTCCCGGTCGCGTATTTCACCACCGGAACACGCACAGAGACTATCCGCCTGTAAAAAACCGCTTTTTAATAAGCACGATACTAAAACCGACTGTTCGCGCCAAAAACCCATCCGCCATCTCCTGTACTATGACACGAGACGTGGTAGCAATTCGATCCATTTATAATTTCCATTGTGCGTAAATTGTTTCCACATGTCGGTTTTCAACGTGCGATTGAACCGTTCGACGACCGATGCCTTCATTATGGAATACGTTGAATAATGATTTATGTTGCGCTTCTTCAAGAGTTTTTGTACGTTTGCGTTGTAAAATTCTTTTCCCATATCGGTTTGCAAGTTTTTCGGACATCTTCCATCACCTCGAATAGATAGTGCCGGAAAATTTTAGACAGTGAATTTTTTACCTATAACAGAAAGTCACAATCTTTTCTCGGAGTGTTAGAGAAGTATTAGGAAGTTTGAGAGCGCTTGAACGTTATTAGTGGCGATAAACTTGTGCATTGTGCTTGAATTGCGAGAATCACCTACTTGGCGCCAAGCAACCTGCGATGATAGAGGCAGGGCCAATCTTACCCCTTTATAGGCGTCGGAAAAATAGTTGAGACAGGCCATACGCATCATCAATGTAAGTGATTAGGATTGCCTTCGCATCTTACAGTTTAAAATAAATTCGATGGTAGAATTCGGAAATTCGGATACTATTTTCTCGAGTATATTAGTATTTCGTAATCGACCTAAACACTTGAAGAGTGTGATGGTAATCACCATACGTATCGTTCGCCTATAATTAAATGTAATCTCTAATTTGTTTTGCGAATATATATATACATTCAAGCCATAACAGTTAGCTTTTTTGTGATACTTCTTTGTGCAAATTTTTCTTCGACAGTTTAAAGACCATTAAACTCAATATAACAGCAAACACTTGTTTTTTTTTATTTATTTTATTTCTAATTTCTTTATTGCCTCTATCTCTCTCTTGTACACGAGATGCGAAGACAATTTTTTGGTTTAATCAGTATAGTGGTGTCTTGTGCCGTTAGCGCGAGCGTATGAGAGTATCGAGCGGAGTGGATTGCGATAGAGTTGCGTTTGAGAATTGAACTCCATCCTCTTCTCTAGCCCTTTTGATAATTATTCCTTTCTGCAGTCTCGGTCGCCCGGACGTCGGGTTCCGTTACTGCTCTCCTTATAGAGAGAGTCGCATTAATCCGCCGCATTATCTCTTTTCACTATTTAAACCCTGGCAACTCTCAAATCTTCAGGAGGGAAATTAAATCAAACGCATTCCTCGTAGATGCCAAAACGCGGCGGGCGCGAGCGCGCTTATCGTACCCTGGTGCGTGAATACACCCGTACCGGGAAATTCGACCCTATGGTGTTGGAATACCCAACACTAGCACCAAGAGGAGTTCTTGAATACCATCCGGTGCCGGGGAACCACCAGGATCATCAGGCGGCCACCTCCGAGCCTCCGCGAAACCGGCCCTTTATAATTGCCGTTGAGCGTGTTCCAGGGCAATTCGTCACCAAAAAGAACCAACTGTTTTATTTTCCTCTTTGTTAGAATAGTATTTTTTTTTGTTTGGTTAAAATTAATAAAATAACGATTCATTTAAGATTGCGTTTCAATTATTGAAATCTCTGTTATTCTATCAAACAAATATTGGCGCGATGAAAATCGAACCCATGTTCTGCGTCCGGGCATAAATCGCAGAATCCCGGACGTGACATAGCGTCTAAAAATTTATCCGTCAGAGTCTCTTCGAGACATTTTAAAACTATTACATGTGAAGGAATTTTCTTTTCTTTATTTAATCAACTTATTTACGCAAGTTAAATAGAATAGCACACGCGCGTTCAACTATAGGAATGTTCTCAAGCCATCGGATAGCACAAAACTTCTTCAGGAATAATTTTGAATTTGACGCGCTAGTGTAATCAGTTCTACTTCAGGGACGTTCTTAAATAAATTATACACTGCTAGAGAGCACACAGCGAAACCGCTGAAACCAATTGAGAGGTTAGATAGAAATTGCAAGAAACCACGGAGTAATAAGGAGATCAAGCTTAAGCGGTCGGCCATGAAAAAATGGGCTCGAAACACGGTATCGGAAAAGCGCTGTATAGAAGAACTGTTCCGAGCGCGCCTGTCAGAAAACACATTGAAACATATCGAAACGTAGGTTAGCAAAATGTAGGTTAGAGAGAGCGAAATGTATGTCACATGACAGTTAATACTTCCAACTTTTCCTGCAATGGCGCTAAAATCACATCTTCTCGATTTTCCATGGGGTTTTGTTACGTCCGCGCAACATTTTTCCGCGATCTTGTAGTGTAAAGCCGCCTTTACATGCGAATAATCTAAGAACCGCGTTGACGAGAACGTCGTCACAAGAGAACCCGCCTTAAAATCCCTTCCTATTGCGCAAGCATCCCTTCCTGTTGCGCAACAGGGCCTGAAACGCGTGGGAGTAGGGCGACGGATCCTCAACCCTTTCGGGAAAGCGTCCTTCGCTCTCTCTGATTCTAGCTCTCCAACTGTGCGGTTCGTTCTCCCGGGACCAGGGACACCGCCTGTGACGCCTTTGTGTAAGACCACGTGTGAATTTTCCTATTTTCAAAATCCATTCTCATATCCTAATTCAAATCCACACCGGGTTCTCTTACGCATTACAATTCAATTAACACTTACTTAAACAAGCTCTAGTTATAAGTGAATTAAATAATTATTTTTCTATTTCTTTATTCACGTAATTGTAGTACTATTTCTAAGAGGATTTATATCTTTAATCATAATTAGCCTGATAATATAAGATTATCAATATTCCAATAATAAGAATTCAAGTAATAATAAATGCGATTAGTAATAATTCTATTATCCTTAATTCTAAGATTGAACTTGTAAAACTTTACTGACTTAATTGAATTACGCTGTAAGCATATGTTCTAATTTTTCTTTTGTACTTGAACTCGATTAGTATAAAATATACATAATTGTATTTTATGAAATCGGAACAGAACTTGTTTAACGTTCCTATTATCGCTTCCTCATTTTACTCCTTTCACCTGCGAACACGAGGTCCGTGAAGTACTGGCCCAGTATTCAAATCTACCAAGGAAGGATCCAAGCTGCAAACGTATCGTAATTTGTGAGGACCTACAGGTAAAAGGCAATTACTAAAGTTATAAGTGAACTCTCAAATTATTCCAATTGTAACACTAACGTGGCGGCCACGTGGGACGCCAACACCGCCATATTCGGGCTCAACCGTTACGTTCCAACGAATCGCCGCGCGCGTCTACTGCATCACCGCTCTGGAATCTCGATCCTATTGGTTACCGATGCTGTCGCATTTTCATAAATTCGTTAAACTTAATATGCAACGGTGCCATGTGCCCTCCTACGACGCCGCATCGTGAACCAAGCAACGTGTTCGACAACGACTCTTACCGCGCGTGGGTTGATGAAGCTCTCTGTGTAATATCGCAGCTCTATTTACATCGTACTAATCGAACGACACTTTGTAACGATTGTTATAATTCAGAAGAACCACGTGCGCGTTCTGAATATTATCTAGCTCGTCGTCATTGTCTGCAACTCGGTTTGCCGCATCTTTTCGAAAAGTGCGCGAAGTGTTCCTCGATACTTTCTTCTGCGCGACCAATCATAAATTGCAACACGTGCTCCGAGCTGCGAGGGGATTTCGTATCATTTTTAGTCAGGACCGGTGACCATCCATGGTCTGACGACGGGGCCACAATACTTTTTATTTCTCAGTCCCGCGTGTGAAATCATCTAGGGAATTTTGTAACGCAGTAGAGGGCCGCCGGGCCGTAACAGTTTATCGAAACCGTGTTTCGAGCCCATATTTATCCTCGAGCTTGATCTCCTTATTACTCCGTGCAAGAAACTTCTTCAGTCACGGAAGCAACGAAACTACACAAAGGCAAATAGCGCCAATTTTCGAGCACAAACGATACATACGATCAGCGCACTTGCAACATTACCGACGTTACCGATATCGTTCGTGCACACGAGCAAAAAATATTCTTATTTCTTTTTTTCTTTGCGATCTAATTTTTTTTAAATTCACAAAATAAAAAATTCAAGGTCAGCCCTGAAATTCCAGGGGTTTTTCAGGAGTTTTGAAGAATACGTTAAATTCAAGTATAATTTCAGGATTTCAAGGATTTAAGGACCGTTAGACACCCTGACACAAACCAATCACAACGCTAGAAAAAAAATTGAAAAATTTCCTACGCAGAAGTTACTGTGATAGGCAGTGGGCAATAACTACAGTGTCCAAGTGAACCGCTCCCGTTGTAAAACAGCGATATCTGGCGATTTTATTAGAGTTCGAGCTTTGCTTAAGGATCCCCTGTTTTACAACACATCGACATATCTTTTATATACTACCAGACTAATATCTCACGCAGACAGTGATGCACGCAGTCGCATTATCTGTCAATTTTCGTATCGTAAATTCGTCGCGATAAAGTGTCTAAGTCTAATTCTAAGAACTCCACGCTGTTTCTTCATGCAAACAACGTATCTGTGGACTACTATTTCTTAAGTATAGATTGCGCAGCTTTTATATAAAACAAATGTTACGACGTGCAACGATGTGACAGCTCTGAAGTGCCATATTGAACTAAAAAATGGTAAAGAAAAACTCAATTTGGAAATTTTTTATCGTTTTCAGCATAGATTCTACCTCACAAATACGTATTAATGCATATACTTTAATTCTGTAAAAGGATTTTCGAATCTGTGAATGACAAAAAAAGTATTTACGATACAAAAATTATACGATTTTGTCGGTAATACAGATCTGCTTTAGGATCCTCTTAACACAACGATAGAAATACAATAAGAATCAATCATTATTTGCTATCAAATCGTAAAGGATCATCTACAATAGGCACGTAATATACGTAACGTAACGTCCGTAACCGTAACCGTAAGAAATCTCCTCCTGTCGTCTACAATGGCAGCCCGTAGCGATAACGTAACTAACGTAAGGAACTGTACTTGTAAAATACAATTGCGGAGTATTTTAACCTCTTCGTTGCTTGATATTTGAACCCTGCTCAAAAGAATAGATAAAACGGTATTAGATATTATAGAAAATTCGACAACTTTATATCATAATTAATACTGCAGTTGTATAAGGTTATATCAGACCCAGTGAACATGAATGTCTAATAGACAATCCGAAAGACGTCTTAAAAAAGACAACTTTAAGACGTTTACAAAAAGACATCTTTAAGATAACTTTTAGCCAAGTCCTAAAGACAATTCTTTTTAAGACGTCTTTTGGACGTCCTTTCCAGGACGACTTTAAGATTTTACAAAAAGATATTTTGAAGACGACTTTTAGTCAAATCCTATAAAGACATCTTTTTTAAGATATCTTTTGGACATATCTGTTTAAGACATTTTGCAGAACAAGAATATAAGACAATGTTTTATAATAATTCGTAAATCAGCATAAATCATGTATTCGAGTAATAATAAGTTCGTATTCGCGCGTGAAAATAATGAGATATGTAATTTCCGGTTTTATCGGTGTCTGGTGTCGCTTTCTAATTGCGTAGCTATTCACATGGTTGGAAATTCAGTTCTCAGTTCTGAAGAACCACTCGACCGTAACAGACTCGTTTCGGGTGCTCGTTACTGCTCGTTAGTGTATATTTTTGAAAGTGTTGCCGACTTTGACTGTGCATTCCTTCTTCCGGATGCGTCGATGCGATTTCGTGAACTGGCTCAACTCGTTCGTTCGTCCTAACGCGCGTTATTGCGGCGTGACGACGTCGCAGGCGCCCGGTGTCCGTTCGGGCTACTTGTCATTCATATTTTTGGAAAAATGTTGATGAAGAGGACGCGTTTTAAAATTATGATCACAGGTAATCATATAATATATTTAACATAATAATTTACATATAAATAATATATATATCTTATTTTGACACACACATTCAGCGCCTCTTAAATTATACCGTTACCTTTTTACAACTAATCTCAAATTAACTTTATTATAAAAACAATACAAAAAATTTAAGTAAATACAAAAGGCTATTAAGAGTCAACTCTGTTAGCAGTGCGTAAAAATATAATCTTAAAATCTATAACATAGATATTATGTCGAACGTTTCGATCCTTCGTTTCGGATCATCATCAGCGACAATACAATATAAAATTAAAAATTACTCAGAGTTGCAAACAATGATGTTGTC
>NW_017275338.1:2109-30879 GCF_001594065.2 Cyphomyrmex costatus | reverse complement strand
CCATAATCGAATATCGTTAATAATTTCTGTTTTATTACAAAACTCATCATGTGAAATACTTGATTGAAGACTGCTTTCGTCGGTACTAATTCCCGAATGCTCAGAAACTGAGTCATTATTTTCAACAAAATCATCAGTATTAATTACATTGGAATGATCGTAATTAATTTCCCTTAATACATTTTGTTGCTGAGGTAATTGTTTAATGTCATTCGGCTCATCTAATCTATTTACAAGTTCATTTTGAACTTTCAAACCAGAATTTGAGTTAACAGTCATATGAGAAATATTATAGAATTTTTTAAAAAAAATACGTCGCCGTTGTCTCGATGATAAGCAAGTAATATCTAATTTTAATTTCGATTTAGACATAATATAATTTTATCTGTTAACAAAAATACACAGCTAGATTTTGATATATAAATGTACAAGATTTTAATGTGTATTATGTCTTAGACTTACATATGTATGTTAAACGTATTCCACTTCCACTATAGTTGAATTTAAAAAAGCTGATTATCTGAAAAATAAAAGAGACTTCGCGATAAATAAAATTTTTAAGGGAAAACGTTTTTTAAACATACAATTTTTAAAAAGTATAAATAGTTTATATAATGATTAAAATATAGTTTATGTATTATGAAAGAAACCATATAGAAGAAGATATTTTTTTTTGAAAAGAGAATAAATTTTCTCTGTACTTGCATATTTCATAACATATAATTAAACTGTATTATATTTATATTTGTTGTGCTCATCATGATAGTAAGAAAAAATTATTTACATTACATTTTCTAAATCATCAAAAGTTTAACTTAAATGTTTCGAGTTTTAATTCATAGCCATTTCATGTGTCCTAATAAAAAACATTTTTAATTTAATTTTACATCATGGATATTATAACTCATTAAATATTTCAACTTATAATTTTTTTTACAACGATATAATGATAAATATTAACAGTATTAGACAGTCAATGAATTACTAAAAAAATTTAGAGGCAAGCAAAATGTGTTTCAATATACACGCTGCTAATACAATACTAATAATTAATCTAATATTTATAATTTATTATTTACATATTATATATATGTATATATATAATATATATAGATTTTAGTATTGATAATGGATATCGTAACACGACTATACATATATATTTTTATAATATTTTGTTTTGAAATAGTTAGTTTAGTATTGGATTCTTAAAACATAATTAGTAAAGCCTAATTACAAATAAAGTATGTTCTGTAATATTTGTTATACATGTATAATGATATTAATAATCGTGTTATGTCTGATATATGTATATTATAACATATTAGTACTAAAAACTATATATATATATATATGTATATATACATAGTATATATAATATATGTAAATAATAAATTAATTATTAGATTAATCATTAGTAGTAACAGTGTTATCGAAACATTGCTTGCATCTGAATTTTTGCAGTTATTCAGTTACTACCTAATACGATTAAACTATTAAAAATGATAATGTGATACGAGCCACATAATATCTTTGATAATTAGCTTTAATCATAAACACAATAATAAATCCCAAGAACATCGATAAATTAGACAATAAGTAGATAAGTAAATAAGTAAGCCTCTTACCATTATCATTTTTAATATATATTGAGCTATATTGCTTTCATTATTATATTTAAACTATAATATTAAAATTTACCATTACCGCATTATAAAAAATAGTTATAGATTGATATCTAATGAGTTTTGTATCTAATATGATGCAAAATTAAATAAAAAATTTGTTATTATTAGGACACATGAATGAATATGAATTGAAACTCAAAATAAAGAGATAAACTTTTGATGACTCGGAAAGCAATGTGAACAACCTTTTCTTACTATCATGTTCGCGCAACAAAAATTGTAATGAAGTACTGAAAACATTGCATAAAATAAATTGTACACCCAAGGTAATTGATTCTGTCCCTCGGAAATTTTCACAAAATGAAAAGTCACCTCCTTTCTATATTAATTGTCACTATTCATGCACGATAAGATTCAGTCGTAACGTTAATCGTGCATGGATTGTGACAATTAATATAGAAAGGTGGTCATTTTTTATTTTGTGAAAATTTCCGAGGGACAGAATTAATTACCATGAGTGTACTTACCATCAAGTATGAAAGCAAATGTGATGTGAGACGATTACGCCACTATACGTGATATACTGATATCCTTTACAATTGAGAGGTACAGTTTTGTCCAAGTTGATGTTATTACGCCTTTATATCGTAAAACGACTATCTAATGAGTTTTGTATCTAATTTGATGCAAAATTAAATAAAAAATTTGTTATTATTAGGACACATGAATTGATGTGAATTTAAACTCAAAATAAAGAGATAAACTTTTGATGATCGGAAAGCAATGTGAACAACTTTTTCTTACATCTATCATGTTCACGCAACAAAAATTGTAATAAGGAACTGAAAACATTGCATAAAACAAATTAATAAAATGTTAGAGTGAATTAACATCTTTAATTGTAAATATTGTAATGTAAAAATTAGTAATTAAAATTGTTTATTATTGTTAATATTATATACATATTGTTTGAATTCTATCATATGTTAAGGATACCTTGTCCTCTTCAGCCAAAATCTTAAAAGACTCAAATTATTCTTGTTGAAAATTTCTTCTTGTTCGTTTCCATTTGTAAAAGAAGAAAAATGCACAAAGATATTTTTCCTTAATCTTATATAGAAATTTAAATAAATATAAAAAGACAAAATGCAAATGATAAATATTGTAATAAACTGATCTGATAAAATTATGAGCCGTAAATAATTAAAAATTTGTTTACATTAAAAATGCACAAAGATTTTTTTCCATAATTTTTTATAGAGTTTTAAATAAATACAGAAAGGAAGAATAGCAACTTATCTGATAAATTATGTGTCGTAAATAATTGAAAATTTGGTTATGTAAATATATTTTCAAACGAAATTTACGACTGTCAACAGTGTCAATAAAACTTTAATCACACACATTCGAGGTGTCACGAACACGGGCTATAGAGGTTGAAGAAATTCGCGCAATTTCGCCGGCTGATTACGATTTGTCTACTATAGCCATGAATATGAAAACGACCGAGAAAGTAAACGCGATGCTTCAAGAGTGAATGTGACGTCATAGGGTTGGAAGGCATTAATTGCGCGAACTGTACATATGACATCATTACGACACTCTAAAATATAATGTAAATTTCTATTAATACTCAATTTGATTAATATTTAATATTTTTAATAGTTTACGTGAAATTAGAACCGACCATATTGTCGTATATGTAGGAATAGTTAATGTCGACTTACAGCAGCTTAGTATTATATTATATTTGAGTTTAATATATTATACATTTTTTTGTTTATTTTCGTTTGTATATGTATATATATTGTAACCGTACTTTTGAGTGTCGGCACAACTTCGTCGCGTCCTCCAAAAGAAATCTAATTATGCGAAAGCTCTTCGTTAGAATACAAAATACTTAAAGGAGCAATAGTGCGGTTCTTCATTAATTCTTTCGTGATTCGAGAATTTACAGTAGTTGACAAGTTACTTTACTCAGCAAAGATCTTAATCGCTATCAAAAATTCGTTGGGCGCCAGGCACGAGAGAGCGTGCCACTCTTCGCACAAATCGTTAGATAAATTGCTCGGACAAGAAATTAAAGATTACGCGGATTCTCGCGACGGAACTAAACAACTAGCTCAGCCAACGGAATTGGCAGAGGGGAGTGGTTCGCGGTTAGCGGGGAAATTGTCGGAGAACGATGGAGAGGCTGAAATAAATGCACCAGAATTAATAATAACAATAAAGAGAAATCGATATATTTAATAGAGACTGTACAAAAGTGTTCGAAAGAAAGTACGTTACAGCGTTGACCTTCCGCGCTCTGATATGCGGCGCAATAACAATAAACCGACTATTAACTGGCCGTCGACAACGAAGTAAATTCGGCAATAATTCGCCGAGCAGAAATATGCGACCAAATCTAGATCTTATTATGTTAACAATAATTACTTCGTGAATAATTAGAACATACGATTTTACATTAGACGGCAACGGTTCTCTAATGCGCAATAACGCCAGTCTCGGCTTTAAAGAATTCTCAACAATTAACAATTATACAAGTGACTTGGCGGCAACGAGGGCGAGCAACAACAATAATTATACTTCTCAATAATCTCAGCGTCCGAGCGAATGGCACGCGCCTACGGCAACGATTACTTTAAAACGCCTTGAGGCGGTGAATACGACATCGGGAACTCTAACACGAAATACCGAGTAACGCGCGATCCACTCGAGACGCATTTCACATACCGCGATCGGTGGTTTTACACAAATTATAAGATAACGCTCGCCTCACCACGTAACGATCCCTCGTTGATCCTTCAGAGGAAAACCTCCGCCTCTAACTTTCTCGGTAACGGTAGACAGCATTCTCAGTTCCCAAAAGCTCCGGAGATCCCGTGTCCTCTTTACATGAACTCGATCACCGCGCAAGTGATAATCGGGAGCATTCGCGGATCCACGCAGGCCGCTAGGCCCCTCTCCTATCGGGCCGCTCTTTATTCTAATTGGCTTGTTGCTGTCGCGCAACCCCGCGACTAATCACAGCGAGTCCTGCGGGTCGCGTATCCTTTGAGTCTCTGGCGCGCTTTTCCAAATTAGCTGGCCGAGGCTTTCCGTCTTGATCAGCGGTCTTCTATCGCTCTCCTCAGAAGTGGAGGCGGCTGCCGATGTTCGGGCCGTGCTGAGACGGTCCCTTATCACGTCTCTCTCCGAGTCGTCTGCAATAAAGGTGCGACAATCACCAAATAATATCCAAATTATCAGAGGTTACAAAACAATACGACCTGCGTGTACCGCGCTCCTTGAGGACACAATCGGAATCTTCTTTGGTGGTTTCTTGCTTCCTCCACGACGTCTTCTTTCTTCCTTCCGTGAGTGAGGCGGCAACATTACACGAATCTAAGACAACCACCGCTCACGCTCTAATGTGACTAATAATCGTTCTTTAAAGATCTGAAATTACTAAATATTTTATATAAAAGAATATACAAAACGAAACAAAAAAAGATATAAATTTGGCACGCTCGCTTGTGCCCTCGCCCTTCGAGTTTAGAGGACACAGGATCTCCGTGCCAATGCACTTACGAGTGACGGACACAAAGTGTCACGTCACAATATATACAAACCTTTTTTATTATTCGATGGCAGCATCTTACTCGATGAAAAGTTTTTATCAGAATCGGTACGAAGAAAGTTGTATCTTTTGTCGCTTTTTACTTAAAACAAGCAATTTATAATAAACTTTTATCATTTCAAATTAGTATTATTTTATTTAATGCAAATATTAGTTTTTATTCAAATAGTATATAAAGCAAGACAAAAAATAAATAAATAAATTTCATGCAAATTATTTTCAAAATTACTATTATATTGTATATAAAATATATGTATATACATGATAAAAAAACAAATCTGAAATTTTATGTTTTATGTAATGATCATGCATCACATGTATCGTTGTGGTATGAATTTTTACAATACTTACTATTTCTATTTTTTGTTTTCGATTTGTCTTGATCATCTACTGAACATTCGTTACTATTAACATCAGAGTCACTGTTTTCAATCATTGCCTCACTGTTTGTATCACTATCAGCTAAAAAATTCGTTAATAATTACAAGTAGCAAATTGAATAATTTAACTAAAAGTATAATTAATAATAACCTATCAAATATATTACAAAACAGGCAAGTGAGAGTAAATTTAAAATCTACGCGGTTGTCAATGCGTTAAAATATAAATATATTAAAAAATCTCTTTCAAAAGATTACAAAATTACAAAATTTATACGTTTCGACTGAATTCCAGTCATCTTCAGTGAAATTAAATTACAAAAAATATATACATATCCCAAACCAACTCCATGCAAAAAAGCGAGTCAAGCCAACGTAAATCCACGCAATCCACGATACACACACGTCAGATTAAATAACTCCATCATTCCGATCAAACGGCATCCTCCATAGTTAACCCTTCCAATGACGGTTGGAAGTATAACAGCACTTGTCAAAATCCAACGTTTGACAAATATTATCTGAATTGAAACAAGAAATTACAAATAAAGCGCTGTATATGATAAAAGAAAGTGATAACTCACCAGATGCAATTCAACCGAAAGGAAAGAGCAAGAACAACCATGATACGCACAAATCAATATTCCAAAAATCAGAATCAAAAATTAAAAAATTAAAATATTGTCAAGATATAAAATTATGTGTCTAATCAATATATAGGATTGCTATGTAATGAACAACCTTTAATATGCTCGGTGCTATTACGTCAAAAACTAAATAGGTAATTATACAGATTCACTGCCTCACCTCAAAAATCGATCAAATTAGGCTTATTCGACGCGTTTTTGCATGAGACGAAAGAATCTGGCAGAAAAAAGTGTCGCTCTGCCCTACGAACCGAGATATTTAACGTTAAAGTTGACGACTATTCAGGTTAGGAAATCTGTCACCGTCACACACACACACACACACACACACACACACACACACACACACACACACACACACACACACACACACATCACCCACACGCACGCACGCACGCACGCACGCACGCACGCACGCACGCACGCACGCACGCACACGCACACGCAAGTAATAGATCGCGACATCGCCAATCCACGCCAATCATTCTTTCAATAACAGTTAATGGCCCCGTTAGGGCCATTCGGGGGAATTTCCGTACGTAATCACTGCTCGGCAAGCGATTGGGTGTGGTTAATTAAATCTACCCGAAAGATCAATCATGTTCATTTGCTCGGCAAAGAAGTTATTAGGTACATCCAGAAGTATGATCGCTCACTAAGCGCTCAATGAGCTTTTTTATCTAATTGGCATATTCCATTAGAAATAAAAATATAAACCAAACAGGTACAAGAGCTTACTGAGCGCTCAATGAGCGGTCGTGCTTCTGGATGCATCCATTGATATTACCTTACTCAAGTGCAAGTGTGGAAAGAGTTTTTTCGAGTGTGAAGTTAATATTAACGGACCGTAGAAATCGATTAAAAACAGAAACCTTAGTTGGTATTTTGCATGCGAAAAGAGCAGTGAACACGTGCTACGATTTTGTAATAACAAAGGAGCATCGAGCCTTGTATAATAAATCAATGTACGATCATCACAATGAAAGTAGTGAAGATGAGGAGATGTAAATGTAATAACAAACGAATGCAATTGAAAAAAATGATATATTAAATAAATATTAAACTTTTTATGAAATAATAACTTTTTATATCAAATAATGTATTTATATTAAATAATAACTTTTTATATTCAATAATGTATTTATATTAAATAATAACTTTTTATATTCAATAATGTATGCGAAACAAAAGAATAAAAGATATGTATGCTAAAAAGAAGGTCGTTATAGATTTGTGGTTGAGGGATTTTTTGAACGCGCAGGGATAAAATTTCGGGATATTCCATTTTTAAATGTGGCAACACTGGCCCCTGTGCAGGGAGGGGGGAAAAGTTACTTCGCGTGGAAAGTTTAACGTTTCTGAACAGGGAAAGATGTAGAATTTCGTGTCTGACAACAATATATTTGTTTTGCAGTGTTAATTTCAAATTTCGTGCATTCTGTTGTACTCAAATGATACCAAACGCATGCGCACGAGGTCAGACAGCATGAAGAAGGCATACTCGTAGCACTACATGTAGTCGATATGACAGATTTCCTAACCTCCATAATCGTCAACTTTAACGCTAAATATCTCGGTTCGTAGAGCAGAGCGACACTTTTTTCTGCCAGATTCTTTCGTTTCATGCAAAAACACGTCGAATAAGCCTAATTTGATCGATTTTTGAGGTGAGGCAGTGATTCTGTATAATTATCCCGATGACTTTACAAAAGATATGGGACTACCCGTGTCAATAAGAACAGGCAAATTACAATTTTGATTATTGAAATTTATAACCTCTAACGCTAAACTGTTTATAGTGATATTCCTACCGTACGGTTGGATATACGAAACCTGTGGGTCCTCTGCTGCTACGTCTACGGCTGCAACTGTAGGCCTTGGTGATGGCGCAGCTGACGATAATGCAGTGGGACTTGAAGTTGCCTGCAGCTGTTCCTTGCGTCGCATCTTGAAGCAGACGTCATGTGAATGTCCAGTCTTCTTGCAGTGGGTGCAGGTGAGTACATCGTTTCTCGGCGAACCTTTTGTGTCCTGTGCTGCTTTGCCGGGATTCCGCTGGGCGAACTCCTTCGATTTGATCGACTTTGAGTCGTGATTATATTTCTTATCTTGATCTTTCGAGACTGATGTTATTTTATGTATCGAGTCTAAGAAATAATCTATTGATGTAGCATTTAAAGCTGCTGCTGTTTCTCTCAATGACCGATTGCCAATACCACTAATTAACATGTGTATTGCACTATCACTTGGCAAATTAAGATCATGCATGATTGTCAGTTTATCCATGGCATATTCCATGAAAGTTTCTTTCTGTTCTATCCACTTACGTGCTTCCACTTTTTGCAGAGCTACATGGCATAAAACTTTATGAGAAAATCTTCTGAGAATGGCACCCCCTTGAAGCTTGTCCATGATTCAAGCATTTCTCCTGAACTAATATCATACCAACGCTTGGCGATTTTGACCAACTTGCTGGAAGCTGCTAAGAAGGTAACGTCCTGTGGGACTTTATGTACTCTTGCAACGTGCTCTATTCTTTGAATCCATAGTTTCACATTTTCACTATCTTGATCTCCGTATTCAGGAATTTGAGTCGACAATGCTGTGACTGCGTGTGATGGAGACATGGTCTCAAGGGCAGATCTTTGTGAAACCGGCAACGATCTCATACTGGGTGGAGAAGTCACCTCTTGAACTGTTTATTCCGGTTGGCTGTTCATGGATTCGTTGGTTGGTACGTTTTGTGCAGGGCGCTGAATGAGCGCTTGCTGCATCCATTCTTGCTGCGTCTTTAACGCTTGCAATATTTCCTGTTGCATTGTCTGCATAGGATTAACTAAAGTTGCAATCAGCGAAGCAACGTCACTTGAGACTTGCCATGACTAAACCGTTGTTGTCGAGCTATCTTGTCTGATGCTCGCTGTACTTGGGGTAACAGTGCTCTTTTTTTTAGGGCCTGTACTCTTATTCGCAGAGGTAATTTTGCTTCTCTCTAGATAATTCATGATTGCATCTATTAATGTATTACGCTCCTCAATGAGCGGCAAATTATACCTCTGTGCTTCTTCTTGTAGTTCAGCTATACTTAGCTTGTCTAATTGTGCCCTTTCCATTTTTGTTATAGGACGTCGAAAGATCCAGAAGTATTCGCAGACAAAGAATATAGACGTAAACAGTCTCTCTGACCCTGCGGTCACAGTATAATTAAGTACAGTAGTTTCACTCCGTATTGGTACCTTTGATCTATGTGTCCTACAGTCAGCCATGTTGTTGATTGTGCGAGGCGCTTTGTTTTCACTGCACACATCGACACCACAGTGACACACAGTGACACAGTATCCATACGTGACATCGACGCCATGATGAAAGTAGTGCGATTCGCGCATGCGTTAAGACATACTTTTACTCATAAATTTTGGAGAGTGAAACTACTGTATACTTACCTATACTGTGCTGCGTTGAACTTCAATGTTGTGCGCGGCGCGGAATGCGATACCCGGCGCGGATGTATAACTCACGGCTGTTGTAACACGCACTTCAATTAATTAAAGAACACTTTAATATCATACGACAATTAGTCGTTTTTTTTATTCCCTTTCACTTTCACTTTAAGGAGAGGAACAGAGGAGCTACTTTTATAAAGGAAGTTAAGGAATGCTTCTAATCCCGCTTTGAGAGGGAGGTGGAGAAGGTACCCCGCTTCTGAGAAATTATGTAAGATATGTGATCTCACGAATTAAAAAGTAGGATATTGGATGAACAACTATTCTTAGGCCTATCGCACATGAAATGCATAGAACATAGACATAGCATAGCATAAGCATAGAAAAATAATTCAATCTACATGAATGTGCATAGAACATAAGTTTAGCCTATAGAAATTGAGGATGGTTGCCAAGAATGTTTCTTACCTAAAATAGTTCTCGAGAGATTTATAAACGTCATATAACCTCGAGGAGACGTTGGAGGCGCAAATGAACCTGATGGTAATAAATAAGAACCCCAAAACGGTTTCGAAATATAAAGTCCAGCATTAAAGACGCCATATTAATTTACAGAATATAATATAAGCATAAGCATAGCATCAATAGCATGTACATACATAAGAAATGAAATTATTCATAAGAACGAAATTTCTATGCGTATGTTTTATGCATAAAAAGGTGGGGCGCAAGTTGGCGTTCTTGGTCATATTTTGTTTTTTTTTGTTCGTATTGTATCACACTGGGGAGAAAAGCTACTTCGTATTTTCATAAATTTTATAGAACAATATGACGACAATAAGCCATTTCTTATAGACTTTATGATATTTTTGTTGTCGGAGAATATTTTCGATGGTAAGAACATCTACGCTTCTTTAATGTAGTAATTTGTAGAGAATATAAGATTTGAGAATATAGGATTTTGCTACGTAATTTTAGCGGAAGAAAACGACATAGTGCCATTGATGGATTTATTTTATAAGCAAGAGAAGAGACATACTCGCGCATCCCGGACAGCAGAAAACTGACACAACCCTACAGGAAAAAAAGATCACATAAGAATACATAACTTAAATATTAATAATAAGATGGACACGATGTTGTATATATTGCAACCATATTAGCATGTTATATGGTTTTACGAAAACGTAAACGAAATAAGAAAAAGCGATTATGGGTACGACCCATAAATGTACGTCGACCATTGTTTGGGGATTTCCAGCATCTTTTTCAAGAATTAAAAGAAGATGAGAAAATGTTTTTTAAATACACAAGAATGAACATTTTCATACTTTCAATAAATTATTAAATATATTGCGACCTCACTTACAAAAGATACATTGGAGAGCATTATCCACGGAACACCGTCTTATCATTATGCTTCGGTATTTAAATACTTTTCATTTATACTGTAGTTGTATTGTTTTAACTAAAAATTGTTTTTCAGATTTCTTGCAACAGGAGATCAAATATCTTCAATTGCATTTGCGCATCAAATAGGGGAATCAACTGCTTATAAAGTTATAAAAGAAACATGCGCAATAACAATGAAAGTTTTGAGTCCCATATATTTAAAACCACCTAAAGAAGAAGACTGGAAAAAAATAGCTACTGGATTTTGGAACGATTGGAATTTTCCTAATTGTATAGGTGCGATTGACGGTAAACATTTCGTTATTAAAGCACCTCCAAATTCTGGCAGCTTATACTTTAATTATAAAAAAACCTTTAGTATTGTATTATTAGTTGTCTGTGATCACCAATATAAATTTACTATAGTAGATTGTGGTTCTTATGGCAGTAACAGTGATGGCGGTATATTTGCACAATCAGAATTTGGAAAGTGCTTAAACAGAAATGATTTCCTCAATATACCTGTAGAAAATTGTAAGTTGCCTCTATCAAATATAGAAATGTCTATTATTTTGTTGCTGATGAGGCATTTCCTTTATCGAAAAGAATAATGCGACCTTATCCTGGACCGTTTCTTACTGAAAGAAAATCTATTTTTAACTATCGATTATCAAGGGCTAGACGTATTATTGAAAATACATTCGGAATTTTAGTCTCAAGATGGAGACTTTTTCTACGTCCTATATGTTTAAAACCACAATATACAGATACAATAATTATGGCAGCAGTAAATTTGCACAATTTTTTAATGACAGAAAAAGAAACAAGTACAAATAATAGTTATTGTCCAGTAAATTATGTTGATAGCGAAGATAACACAGGACATGTTACACAAGGTGAATGGAGATTACATGTCAATAACGTTAATTTAAAT
Source organism: Cyphomyrmex costatus (assembly GCF_001594065.2). Classification (NCBI taxonomy): domain Eukaryota; kingdom Metazoa; phylum Arthropoda; class Insecta; order Hymenoptera; family Formicidae; genus Cyphomyrmex; species Cyphomyrmex costatus. The sequence continues at coordinate 18,836 of NW_017275338.1, read as the reverse complement.
TTGCGACGTACTAATGTACATAGAGCGGTAACAGAAGCTTACAATCAAAGAGACATCTTATCTGAATATTTTTCATCACCACAAGGCGAAGTATCATGGCAAATAGATTATATTCGTAGGGGATATAATAGAGATACAGCGTAAAATGTGCTTATAAATTTAGCAATTCTAGTAAATCATATAATGAGGCTGGAGTCACATTGAGTGGAAATTATAGCGGAACGGAATAGTGAAACCAATCAGAACTCTACAATCATTCCGCTGCTTTACTTTCTGCGATTGTGATTGGTCTCGCTGTTCCTTTCCGCTGTAGATTTACGCTCAATGTGACTCCAGCCTGAATATTAAGCTTATGACCATCGACATATAGAATGAACCGCTGGCAGTGGTAGAGGTATAAGGACGTGAAGAGCACAATTGGAAGAACGTTCAGACTATCTGTCTACTAAAATCTAATTAGTTACTATTGCTTTGGCAGTATTGGCCTGGTCAATCAGGTTTTAGTAGACAAGAGTCGGAACGTTCTTTCAAATATTTCTCACTCTTCGCATTTTATGCCACCACCACTGCCATTAGCGGTCTATTCTATACGTCGATGTTTGCGATACATGGTGCGAAATATTAGAAATTTAGTTGCTGGATTCACACTGCATCCGATTTTCGTCGTATGACGACTCTGCAACCAATCAGAAAAATCGTATCATCGATACGAAGCAAAATTTTTCTGATTGGTTGCAGAGTCCTCGTACGACGAAAATCGGATGTAGTGTGAATCCAGTAAGTGTTTTATGTTGTTCAAATAATTTACTAGATATATGCTTATTTTTATTAACTAAACTTAAGTAATCATGTAGGTATAGTAGTATTAACATAGTAGTATTATATTGTATTTCGAATATGTAACAAATATATTAAATAACATTAATAATAAACACAAATAATATTAAATAACAAACTTTCAATATCCTTCTTAATTTTGTATTAAACTTATTCACTATTTATAATACTATCTCTAGATACTATTATATTTTAAACTTAATCTAAATTTATTCTATAATATCCATCGACATATAGAATGGACCACTTTTCAATAATTTCAATGAATTATTAAATATATTGCGACCTCACTTACAAAAAAATACATTGGGAGAATTATCCGCAGAACACCGCTTCTCCTTGATGCTTCGGTATTTAAATACTTTTAATTTGTACTGTAGTTTTTTATTGTTTTCACTAATAATTGTTTTCTTTCATATTTCTTGCAACAAGAGATCAAATATCTTCGATTACATTTGCGTATCGAATAAGGGAATCAACTGTTTATAAAGTTACAAAGAAATGCCAACTGATGGCAGTGGTGCGGGTATAAAGACATGAAGAGTGAGAGCGAAACAATTGGAAGAATGTTTCGACTATGATGTCTATTAAAACCTGATTGCAAGTTGTTATTGCTTTTGCAGTACTGGCTTGGTCAATTAGGTTTAGTAGACAGAGTCGAAACATTATTCCAATTGTTTCGCTCTCACTCTTCGCGTCTTTTAATATATACCACTGCCATCAGCGGTCCATTCTATATGTCAATGATAATATCGTATATTTCAAACTTATTAAAAAAAGCAATATATATTATATATATGTATATAATGCGATATATACATATACATAATATAACTTTGTAAGGAACATCGAAGGTTATCTATTTTCATCCACGATGCTATACCAGTCAGCGATTTGTTTCTGAACAGCACATATTTGAAGGTGATACTTGTGTTTTCAAGTAATATAATTAATATCTGAGAATGGGAGTATTCCGATTGCGCACAGACCCGATCAGGACACTCCCTCTGAGAATACAAGCATGATCTTTAAATGTCGACTATATATGCTATTCAAAAACATTCACATTTTTGCTGGCCAGTACAATGATAAACGAAAAAAGTCTATTACAAATCGTATAGTATTTTCATCAATTGTCCTTTTACTGTACTTTTTTGTGGTTCTGGAATTTTTTTTAATTGACATGCAATTATTTTTCCGAAAATGTCATCCTCATCTGTGAAATCAGAGAGTACTTCATTCGATTTCTTACTTTCTAAATGTGTTGAAACCACTGATGCCAATTTCAAGAAAGATTCGTCCATCTTATCGTTTGTAGGGGATACTTGTTTAATTTTTTTTTGAAATTTGTTTGGTACTTTTAAATTTCTCTCTTTTGATGTGTCAGACATGCTTGATGAAGATTTGAAAGACACTGCTGGAGATGTGTTATGATCAATTACTGATAATGTTTCTCTTTTAAGTGATGCTAATTTTGAATGTGCAGAAACTATTTTTCTCTTAGTATGTAATGTTTCTGAGCATTTTAATGGAGATAATGTTTCACCATCACTAAGTATATCTGGTGTACAGAAATCATCGCTGCTATCAAATGATAATTCTAAAGAGGAAAATAGAGAAGGATGAATGTTAACATTAATTCATTTGCAATAGTAGTGATATAAAGCCGTAATCACACTACGGGTTGCGCGCTCTGTTGCGATTGAGATTACGGTTGAATGTTGGAAACTAATCAATCAGAGCAGGAACTGCTCTGCTCTGATTGGTTAGTTTCCAACATTCAACCGTAATCTCAATCGCAACGGAGCGCGCAACCCGTAGTGTGATTACGGCTTAAGAGAGTGTCCCGTTTGTCCACAGATCCGATCGGACACAACCACTCACAGCGGATGATGCCTTAAGCCAATTCTACAATTGCGTAAGCGTAGTAAGATTTGGCCAATCATAGCCGAGTTTGAGCAGAATTTTCAATTGTGGTTGGTAAATTCTTACAATTACAACCACTTACAACTACGTCTACGCAATTGTAGAATAGGCTTAATGCTGGATTCACACTGCGTCCGTATCCGACGTACGACAATCCGATATCCAATAGGAAATTACCTTTCCAATAGCAATTCAATTCTCGATTAGAAAGCTGTTCTATAAGGTATCATATCGTCGTACGTCAGATGCAGTGTGAATCCAGCATGGGCAATTGGACGTGTTCAGCAGACTCAACATATTAGTATATTCTGCTAGATCAGAATATACCAATAACAGCGAGCGCTCACTCAACTGTTGAGTCTGCTGAATGCGGCCAGTGTTCAAGCGCTGTGTCCGATCGGGTTTGTACACAATTAGCCCTCATTCTGATATACAAAGGCATAAATTTGCATTAATGTAAATATTTAACAATACTTGTCATATATCCAGGTTTAGATTCAGGTATAAAATTCATAGGAGATCTGCGTTGGTTACATTTGTCTATGTCAGAAGCATAAGTATCAATATAATGTGAATGTGACGTAAAGAAAGATCGGGACTGTAATGCAGAAGACATAGATGAATTGGAAGAAGCTGTTTCTGTGGATATCTGCTCAGTCCTTAATGATTTATTAGACATTTTGATGATAGCATTATCTTGATTAGCGCTAGATTGATTTTTATTTCTTAATACACTTGTGGAATCTACAATTTAAATGTTATGTAAAGATTCATAATGTGGTGGCCGTAGCGCACTGGCAAAGTATTTGCCAGCTAGAATTCCTAAATAAAAATAATAACAAAAACGGCCATCACCGGTTGCTCCGGCCGACCGACAGTCAGTATAACTCTGACGGCTGGATAGGATTCTGTGGGCCAATCACCCGCAAACCCGAAACAAGCTGATTCGAGAAACGAATACGAGCCTCGGATATCGGACGGATACAACGGAAATGAACCTTAGCTATCAAAAAGGTATACGAATTGGCACTTGGAACATCCGGACATTGGCACAGGCATCCCGTTTGGCACAACTAAGCAAAGAAATGACACGCTGTAAAATTAAGATCCTAGGTCTCAGCGAAGTGCGGTGGAAGAACAGCGGGGACATTACAACGTCAGACAATCACTACATGATATACTCGGGCAATTCAACCACCCACATTAATGGAGTTGGAATAGTTATATCCACTAAAATTAAAAAATCATTAATGGAGTGGAATCCAGTCTCCGACCGATTAATAACCGCTCGTTTCCGAGCCAAAAATCGCAATATAACAATCATTCAATGCTATGCACCAACGGAAATAGCAGACGACAGCGAAAAAGATCATTTCTACAACCAACTGCAGTCCACAATCGCCTCAGCGCACAAAAGAGACATCAAACTTGTCATGGGTGACTTTAACGGGAAAATCGGCAATAATAATAACAACCTCGATGAAATAATGGGTCGCCATGGACTTGGAGAAGCACGCAATAACAACGGCGAGCGATTAATTGATCTCTGCATGGCCAACCGACTTTTCATCGGCAGCACGCGATTCCCGCACAAGGACATTCATAAATATACCTGGCAAGCACCAGACGGAGTAACACGTAACCAGATCGACCACGTGCTAATTGACAAGAAACACCTGAAGTCTCTTCTAGATGTTCGAACAATGCGTAGTGCGGACATGTATAGCGACCATAAGCTAGTCGTGGCAAAAATACGCATAAGAACAATGAATATAATAACAACAAGAACAAAACAAAAGAAATTTAATATCGAAAAATTCAAGAATAAAGGCGAACGTCGGAACTTCTGTGAAACTGTAACAGCCAAAGTTAATAATATCAGTCCTACAATAAGTGCGAAGGAAAAATGGGAATTAGTGCAAAAAGCATACGTAGAATCCGCAAATGAAGTCATCGGGATCAAAAACAGTACCCGTAAAATGTGGATCACGAATGAAACCTGGGAATTAATCGAACAAAGAAGAACATTAAATCAACAACTAAACCAGGTCCGAAGTGATGTAACCCTTGCAAGATATAACAACATAGAAAAACAAATTAAGAAAATGGCAAGAAGAGATCGTCGTAAATTCGAAGAAAACATCATCAATGACGCTGAAGTGGCGGCGGAACAAAAGGACGTGCGCAAAACATACCAATGTATCAGGAGGATCACCGGCCATTTTACAAGCATTCCACAAATTAAGAACAGCGATGGCCATATTCTCACTACGGAACAACAACAACTTAATCGATGGGTAGAATTCTTTAAACACGACGACCCAACAATAGATAACTGCGACATAGACTATACAACATCATCTCGTATCAGCACAAAGTCACCATCAGTTGCTGAAATCAGATTAGCAATAAAGAAACTCAAGAACAACAAAGCCGCAGGTAGTGACGGCATCGCACCGGAATTACTTAAAACTGATCCATCATTTGCGGCGGAAACACTTGCCCCCATTATAACAGAAGTATGGGACACAGGCAGCATCCCGGCGAAATGGAAACAAGGAATAATCATCACAATTCCAAAGAAAGGTGATCTCCGTGAATGTAAGAACTGGCGAGGAATAACCCTACTGAATACAATTACGAAGATTCTAGCGTCAATCATCCGCGAGAGAATGACAGCGCACGTCAATGAAAAATTGAGAAAAGAACAAGCAGGATTCCGCCCGGGACACAGCTGCATAGATCATATAAGCAGCCTTCGAATTATAGTGGAGCAAGCAGCAGAATTCAACTCACCACTGTATCTGACTTTCGTGGACTTTGAAAGAGCATTTGACACCGTGACTTGGCCGGCTATATGGAAAACACTAGAAAAATTTGGAATACCAGCCCAAATAACAAGATTAATAAAAGAATTATATGATAACGCGGAATGCGGTGTTCTCTTCAAAGGAAAACTGAGCCCCTCCTTCCAAATCAGAAGAGGTGTACGCCAAGGCTGCATTCTGTCACCGATGCTATTCTTAATGGTATTGGATACGGTGATGGAAAAATGCAATCAAGAAACAACAGGCGGAATACAGTGGCTGCTGACTCGCCGACTTGACGATCTCGACTATGCGGACGACATCGTGTTACTATCTCATACACACAAAGATGCACAGGGGAGAATTTCAGCACTTCAAAGATACGCTGCAGAAGTTGGACTAAAGATCAATACCAACAAAACAAAAATAATGCGTATTGGAACAAACATAAGCACACCTATTTCCATTGAAGGACGCACAATCGAAGAAGTCAACGACTTTGTATACCTTGGTTGCGTAATTGCCAAAGACGGAGGAACCAACATCGATGTTAGCAAAAGAATAAACAAGGCCCGACAAGCCTTCTTCAGACTTAATAAAATATGGAGAAGCTCAAAGATGTCTAACATACATAAGCTTCGTTTATTCAATGCTTGCATCAAATCTGTGCTGCTATACGGTTGCGAGACCTGGAAAAACACAGATGGACTGATAAACAAACTTCAGGTCTTCGTGAACAAATGTCTGCGACGAATTCTGAGACTGTTCTGGCCAAACTTACCAACAAATGAAGAACTACTGCGCGCTTCCAAGCAAGAAAAAATAGGCACTGAAATCCGCCGCAGAAAATGGAAATGGATCGGCCATACTCTAAGAAAAGATCCGCATAACATAGCTCGCATGGCTATGGAATACAATCCGCAAGGAAAGCGCAAAAGAGGGAGACCTGCCATGTCTTGGAGGAGAACAATAGATAATGAAATTAAATCTATTGGAAAATGCTGGGCAGAAATAAAAACGATTGCCCAAAATAGAGTAAGATGGAGGAGACTCGTAGACGTCCTATGCTCCACATAAAGAAGATAAAAGGAGTGATGATGATGAAAGATCCATAATATTTTTTAAGTAAATTAATTGTTCACAAACTTGCCTATCTTTTCTGATGACACGTTGATAGGATGTGATTCTTTGGCCAAGCGTGATATATTGGTTATAGATCTAAGTAAAATAATAAATAATAATTAAAAAATAAAAATATATAAACTCTTTTTATAAATATAGTAGAAATATAAATTTAGTAAAAGAAATTTACTTCCTACTCTTGACAAATTTGTATAAAAAATTCATCTGGTCATATAAAGGAAATGTTTGTCTTGTTACATTTCCACTTCCACTTCTCGTATCTATTTCTCGTAATTTTTTTTCTCGAGAGTAGCGCTCGTGCAACCTTAACAATCTCGTTTGACAATCTGAAACTAAAAGTAAAAAAATAATAAGTCTACTAAGTCTATATACAAAAGAAATATATTTCTTGTTTGCAAAATCTGATGGAGATATTTTTTCAAAAACACAGTAACTGCACAATAACTGAATAATAATTGTGTACAATTATATTTTGATAGAAAAATTTTTTGTAATTGTTATGAAATAACGTCAAAATCTACATAAATTTATCTACTTTTATCATTTCATTAAGATTTCAATTATTTTAGTAGATGAAATAATAGTTATCCGAAAAATGGGTTAATATAAATTCCAAAAAAAATATTTACACGCACACGCACACGCACACACACACACGCAGGGTAACTACTTTTCACTATATATTTTTGACAGATTTTGCTATTGCTAAGGAGAATAATATAATTATTAAAAATATGTAAGAGGTTATAAAATTACATAATATTGATATAAACAAAAGTTTTATACCTTTGGCGTCTAAGATTTTTGCAATTTCTTCCCATGAATTATTTTTTTTAATTGTATCTTTAAAATCTCTCGATTCCTTATTATAAAGATGTGGATAACCTTTAACCAGATCTATTAATAAAGCATCCTCGTCTTCTTTTGAAGAAATTAAAATTTGGCTTTCATTTTGGCTCTCATCTGCATATGTAAAATAATCGTTATGATCACTCATTTTCATTGTTTTCATGTTCATTACCACAGATCAACTGATAGAGCCGGGGGTATTATCGGAACATGGGTTAGGTTAAATTATTTCGGCGGGAGCTCGTGCTGACATTTCATTGGTTATGCATAAACATATACATAGAATTTCATTTCTTATGTACATGCTATGTTTATGCTTATGTTATGTTCTGTAAATTAATATGGCGTCTTTATGCTGGATACTCATTGGTCCAGCGGCCTTATGTTATGCTTATGAACAGTTATGCATTTCATGTGCGATAGGCCTTAGGGCCTCTTTCACCAACGCCGATTAACTTAATCGACGATTAGTCCATTGGAATTGACCAATCGCGTCTGTCGTCAAAACTAAATGATAAATGCGATTGGTCAATTCCAATTGACTAATCGTCAATTAAGTTAATCGGCGTTGGTGAAAGAGGCCCTTAGTGTCAAGATGCTTGAAAAGGAGTTGGAGATGCTGCTGTAATAAATATATCAGATATATAACTTTAATCTTTAATACTGATTGTGAGTTTATTTTAAGTCTACAAAACCGTTACTTTTCAAAGCTTGGCTCTCGTCGGCGATAGAAACCCTATAATAGGAAGTCCGGCCAAAGATGTCGTCACTCTCATTGGCTAAGAAAGAATATGGCGCGACCAATCGTTGCTGTTGAAATTTCCTTCCAAGCGCAGCGTAATTTGAAAATATGATGAAATAATAAATTAAGAAAAACTTTCTATTTACTTGTTAATAATTAAATTATTTTATTAATAAAAATACAGATTATAAAATATATAAAGATATTTATAATTATAAACATATAAAATATACAATCAATGGCAATGCACTCTGTGTAATCAAATAACTTATTTTTATAATCTAATATATATATATATATCCACGATCAAAAGGTAACCCTTAAAAAGCTCAGAACCTTTATGTGGGCTGTTTTCCAGCTACAAGTAGACACTGTAACACAGTGTACGACATGTGCTTTCCAACTGTGACACAAGCATATATGTAATATTACTATATGGCTAGATGAGAGAGAAGTCCATGTCCCAAAACCACGGTGCGGGAATATACTTCTCTGTCTTTCTCAGTGTACTTTGAACGTTGTGCGCATGCGTCGGATTCATCCCTCCATCAATGATAAATAGAAGGATAAATATACATATATGTGTAAGGAAGAAGGAAAAAGTGATTGATTCCGCTTCAGGATATAATCTTGTTATAGTTAAAAGAGTCAGTTTTGTCGGAATAAATAAATTAATCCTAATTTTATGAAATAAACATTTTCAAAATTGCCGTTATGTATACATATAAGAATACAGTGCAATCCCTTACAGAAATTTCATGATAATCAGTGCAAACTAATACTTATTTCATACTTGTGCAAACTAATGTTTTCAGTCGCATTAGGCGCATTAGGCTTTTTGCCACATAAATAACATATCTTGACCATTTTGCCTGTGTACAGCACACATCTAATAAACATAACGAGCATAACCTGTTCGCGTCATCTCACTGATCGCACTCTATTTTCCTATTGGCGGATGTGATCAATTCAACGCATGCGCACAACACTCAAAGTAATCTTATAGCGAATTCGATCGCCTGCACTAGTGTACACTGAGTGTAAATTTTCCCAGTGCAGCGTGTTCGATCGATGGCCCCTGTTTGGTGCACTGCACTCGTCGTATTCGGTAATATTGCACTATTATGGTACACATCATATGCTGTGTTCGATTAGCGTCACATTACACTAGTGTAGCACTGACTTTATATTCGGATAGATAAAGCAAACTGAGCGAGTGCAAAATTTCTTGCACTGCCAATTTCGTCAGTGTAGTTTGCTTCTTCTTCTTCTTCTAAATTTAAGTGGCCCAGGTTCCGTAGCAAGCCGGATTATCGTGGCCAGTCTGATCCCAGGGACACCACCAACCTTCCACAGGATGTCCTCATAAAAGAACTGGAATGAAGACCGCGCAATTAACGCGGCAAATCTGCAACAGACGTAAAAGGACGCCGCGCACCGCCCCCCGGCGGATCCCCGAGAAACGAATTCTCGGGGGGACGCCGGAGGGAGACAGAGGGGGGAAGAGAGGGCGATACGCTTCCCCACCAGTGCACTACGGTTAAACGGAGATCCCGATGGATTTGAAAAAGGATAAAAAAAAGTCTGCAGAGTTTATGGGAGGGTTTGGCAAGAGGAAAAAATGCATTACGCGCGTGTGAAGGGAATGCTGTGTTAAGATAACGTACCAAAGATCTGGCTTTAATTCTAGTCAGCGGGCAGTAAAACACTATATGATTCAGATCCTGGCGAGGATCGCCACAAACGCAAGCAGGAGATTGTACCATATTTTTTCTAAACAGGCTATAATTCAGGTTGTAGTGGTTAGATCTCAGTCTGTTAATTAAAACAATCTCGCTTCTGTTTAAAGCAAACTTGTAGTACCAAGGTTTCGCAGAAGGAGCCGGATTGTAAAGCAAATGATATTGAGTGCCCGTGGATAAGGCTTTGTCATTTAGATAGGCCTGGAAACGAATTCGGACCTTGTCTACAGCCTGTATCTGTAAATCCGGGAAGGGAGTACGGAAAAACCCTTTGCACCGTCCTTGCAAGCCTCCTTGGCTGCTTTATCCGCTATCTCGTTTCCCATAATGCCTTTGTGAGAAGGGATCCAGAAGAGAGAACACACAATTTTGCGTTCTGCCAGTTGAAGTAGGGCTTCCTTGATTTTGTGTATAATATAGTTGGAATTAATTAGTTTATGTGATGCGACGGCTTCCAGAACGCTGCGCGAATCAGAAAAGATGAAAACCGTAGAGTATCCTGCATCCAAAGACAGGATCAGAGCCTGGTATATGGCCCAGGCCTCCGCGGAAAAAACAAAAGAGCTGGAGGTCAGTTTATACTTGAAGCAATGCCTTAGTTCCGGGGAGAAGAAGGCCGCACCCACACTCCCATCTTCAAGTTTTGAGCCATCGGTGTAAAATGAGAGCCCATCAGGGACCAGTTCTCGCAGATTCTGTAGTTGGTCACTAAAAACTTGAACAATTTCATTATTACAGGCTTCCTTGGAGTAGGTAATAAAGTTGTCGAAGTCCTTGCGATACATAAAAGCACTCAAGCTGCTTCCCAAAGCCGGAATAGAATAAGAGCGATGCATATGAAGTTTTTCATGCTTGTTAGCGATGTAGCACTTAAGAGACGGAGACTTGGTAAGGGCAAATGCCCTCTTCGCAGGTGACGCCAGGCCACACTCCAGGTCCATGACACTGTCAATGACCAAAGAGTTACTATAAGACATGCGATTGAAAATAAATCTTTCACTAAGCAGATTAAATCTGAGTCTAAATGGCAGTTCTCTTGCTTCGCACAAAATAATATTGATCGGAGTAGATATGCGGTATCCCATTGAGGCTCTGATAGCTTTATATTGTAATCTTTCCAGGCGTAGCAGTACTCTAGCATTGCCCTTCCAGGAAAAAATGGAGCATGCATATTCCACGGCGGCTCTAAAAATAGCTTTGTAAATAGTGAGCAGGCAATGTGGGTGAGATCCTCACCAAACGGCAGTGAGTGACAGGATAATGTTGGTCAATGCTTTACCCTTCTTGACTAAATATTCATAATGATAATTGCCTATTAAGCGATGGTCCAGAATCACACCCAAGAATCTAACTTTATCGACTCTGGGAATCAAGCTCGAATCTATGAAGAGAGAGTAGTCAGGGATAGGTGTGCGCCTGCCAGCAGTAAAAACCATCCAATTAGATTTCGATGGAGAGAGAGTGAGGCCTTTGCCTTCTAAAAACGCGGATATGTCATACAGGGCCTTTTGAATATTGGATGCAGCAGTAAGTGGGGACCTGTTGGACGAAAATAGAACAATGTCATCAGCATATTGTAAAAAGTTAACGTTACCATTTATGCATGCATTAAGTTTGCAAAGAGCAATGTTGAAAAGCAGAGGACTAAGAGTAGATCCCTGCGGTGTGCCTTTGCGCGATAATCTCGTTTCCCCAATTGATCCATCAGTTAAGAACTGCACATGTCTCTCTGAGATAAGATTTTCCACAAGTTTTCTAATAGAGGCAGGAACGCCAGACGATTTGAGTTCTTCCAAAACCGCAGAAGGTAAAATGTTGTCGAAAGCTCCAGCAATGTCCAAGAAAACTGCAACAGTGTAAGCATTATTTGAAAGAGCCAGGCAGATCTGATTCGTAAAGGTGACCAAGCTGTCATTGCAAGATCTGTTAGGGCGAAAGCCCATTTGCTCGTTTGGTAAGACTACTTGAGATTCCACAAGCCACATGAGCCTCCAGTAAATAATCTTCTCGAAGACTTTAAGTACACATGAAAGTAAGGAGATAGGTCTAACTCCAGAGCCACCAGGCTTGGGTATGAAAATCACCAGTGACCTCTTCCACTCTTCAGGGACGACGCCTTCCTCCAGGAAGCGGTTAAATAAATTCACAAGAAGTTCTTTGAAATCAAACGGTAAATGCGATAACATGCTGTTAGAAATTCTATCAAGGCCAGGAGCAGATTTCTTGTTAACCGAAGCAATAGCCAGGTCCAAATGTTCCATAGTGACTGGAGATTCAAGCTCCTTTAGAACGTGGTCATTCAATTCATCCTCCTCTTTCATAATATCGAACTCAGAAGGAGGATTAGGCAGACAGGATGGAGGGCAGATTTTTAGAATAGCCTCTTCAGTAAGCTGTTTAATTTTTTAGTAGTCATGAGTATCGTTTGGCATGGCGAGATTACGTCGTTTAAAAGCCTTCACCAGCGACCATAGTGTAGTGGTAGGAGTTTTGCAGTTAAAAGTACCCACAAACGTTCTCCAACTCTTCCTCTTCTCTCTATAAAGGATTTTTGAGCACTTAGCCCTCTCTCTCTTATAGGCATAAAAATTTTCAACTAACGGATTACTTTGCCAAGTCTTTGCAGCCTCCTTGCGGGCATCAACAGCTTCCTGGCATTTATTTGACCATCAGGGCGGCGCGACCTTTTCGCTTTTGATCACTACAGTACCAGGAGATGCTTTCTTATGGGGACAAGAGGAACATGAAACCGCAGTCTTAATTATATGTTCCGATAGACTCGAGTAAGCTTCACGGGAGTCCGGAGGTAGATCTTTAGCAAAGGAAACAAAAGAGTCGTCCAAAGCAACAGCAAAGTTCTTCAATTCTTGATTATTAAGGTTTAATTTATAAGCAAAACGCTTGCGTTGAGATGGATTAATGCCGACCTCAACCCTGATGGGGAAGTGGTCGCTACCCCAAGTATCTATCTCTGTAGAAACCTCGCACAAAGGTGCAATATCCGAAGTAGTCAGAATCAAATCGATGACTGAATGTCCCGAAGAAGGGGGTAGAAGAAGCGAGGGTCGGAGGTCGCTAAGTATGCAAATAGAGGCATTCTCACAAGCTGCCAAAATGCGATTACCCGCTCGATCCGAGGTAGAGCATCCCCAATGAGAGTGATGAGCGTTGAAATCCCCCATCAAAACGCAGTTGCCTCTTGCAGTAATATATCCCATAAGGCTGTCATAAAATTGCATCGGCGTGTCGCAGTTGGGGTGTCGATATATACTGATGATACAGATGCTCTCACGTTCGGAGAACAGTTCCACACCAAGTATTTCCACAGAATTGTCATTGAAGATGGAGTTGGATAGATCTAAAATATTAAAACACAAATTTTATGTATCTAGGACGAATGAGAGTAAATAATCACCGCTGTTATAAATGCGTAATAATATTTTAATTTTAAGGTTACAGAACCAATCCAACTTCCGGACGTTTCGACTGACTTCCAGTCATCTTCAGCATACAGCAAAATTAATTAAAACGCAATGGTCATAATCAAAAAATCCTCCGCTCGGTCAAGAATATGAAAGTCCACCCAATTTTTCAATGGCCGTTGAAATAGTGTGATAATCATTATCTCAAATGAAAATTCAAGTCCCAACCGAGCACAAAAACTTTAAATTAAATCTTAAATAACCGATCAAATTTCGAAGTCGTGTAAGAACATACAATTCACAACATAAACGGTCAACAGAGTAATGACGATAATAAAATATTAAAAACTAAGTTATTCCTGACGAAAACGCATACGCCACGTTGGCCGGGCTCAGTAATATCTTGACGAATAAGGTTAAATCCTCTTAAAGGGGACAACGCACCGAGAAGCGCGAAAAAAAGCCATTTTTCTGGATTTTTTGAAAGGAAACCTATAGCAGTAATCAAACCGATTCTTTTTATAAATGATAATACACATTTTTAAGAATATGTCAATTTTTTTTATTGAAAAATATCCAATATTCGCCGAGTAATCCTGTGGTCCGTGAAGTGTCGCAAATAAAAGGTCCTCCGCGGTACGCACTCCTGCTTCATCTCTAATCATCAAAATCAAAAAAACCAAAAAGATTATTAAACTGGACAGTATAATCTAGTCTTTGTCATAGGCGATTTTGAAAATATCGATTTTTGACAAAATGGCGGACATTTGAATTTACATAGCGATTTTTAGAGAAAAATACGACCTTATTTCGCCGATTAAAAAAAAACTAAGCCACTAAAAAAAAACCCTATGACAAAGACTAGGTAATTATGTATAGAATAAGCACAAAAAAAGATAATTGCAATCGGTTCATTAGTTTTCCAGATATCTTGCGTACCGACTTCAAAAACATGATTTCGAGAAAAACGCGTTTGAAAGTTGAGCAATGAATAAATCGCAAAATTCTTCAACTTACATAGAATCATCCATGCCAGGTCCATCCATCTGAACGCATCCGCAAGTCCGCAACGTTTTTCGTCGCGTCACGAATTGGCTCATGTGAACATATTCGCGACGCTTTTCTGTAGCACCAGAAAATAGCTCCGTATGAACGGGTCGACGTTTGTGGCGCTACAAAATCGCTCGTCTGACTGAGCCCTAACTCCGTTATTTTTTCGAATTTTTGCATGCGGCTTTCACCAGACATTCTTAAGAGGTTAAGCTTGAAGAAAAGCAAAAACACGAAAATTCATAATTTTCGAAATTTCTCGGTGCGTTTTCCCCCTTAAAGTAAAATTGGATGAATTGTGTAAAAGCGACTCTTGTAAGCATATAATATCGAAGTTAGCAGAGATAGCTTGTAATTGAGGTAATTTGCTCCTTATTCCACGGCAGTTCCATTGAAGTAACTTAAGAGCTTGAGTGGTAAGTTGTTTATTGGCAGTGAATTTCATTCGAGCATTCTGCGGTTCCAGCGGAGGCATTAGAAAAGGTTGAACTCATGTTAGCAATAAAATTGAAAATGCGATCCAAATTAAATCCCTTAATGACCATGGCAACACCATTGATACACTCAGCTAAGGGATCAATAATAGAAGAAATAAAAGGGTTATTATTTAAAAAATTCTTAATTTTTTTCAAGAATGAGAGAATCATATTAAAAATGCTTTGCACAGGAGCATTAACAGGACCGGAGCCAAAACCCGCATCTGCACCAGGACCTGAGCTCGAGCCCGGGAGTCCATTATACGAAAAAATTGGATCGCAAGGAGCTTGAACAGAATTATCGTGTACAGGCGGAAATAATCTCTCGCTTTTACGGTTCTTTTTTAAGCCATCCTGTGATTTCTGTAAGCGCCTTGAAGTATTTGAAGATGGGGGCGGGGGCGAAGCCACCGCAGTCACATAACTCGGTGGATAAGTAGACGCCGAATTACTCGAACTTGAAGATCCCAGTAAAGAATATTTGTTGTGTGAAGCAAATGAATGTGGCTGCGAGCTAGGAAGATAAGGATAACTATGCGGGTTGACAGATAGATTAGAGGTGTTGTGTTTGTTGTTAGTAATCTTCTTAGCTTCCACATGCGGGATGTTATGATATGCAGCTAATTTAATAGCCTCAATATGTTTCATGATGATCGGGCAGTCAAAAGACGTGGCTAAATGTTCGCCATCACAATTGATGCATTTTTTAGGTAGATGCTTACCTTCGCACACAATTGCTCTATCATGATCCCCTCCACAATACAGGCATCTAGGTTTGGTGCTCTTGCAGTCTTTGCCGATGTGACCTGCTCTGTAGCAAACGAAGCAAATTCTGGCCTTAGGTACATAAGGATCGACTGGATATAAAACATGAAACAGGGCAACTTCCCTGGGCAGAGATTGACCTGCGAACTTGATGCAAATAGTTCTGGAAGGCAGATAACTGGCTTAGCCGTCAGTCACAATACGGCGATTCAATCGCTGAACGTCTAAAATCCTGATTGAAGATTTAATGTTATCTTTGATACAATCCAGAGAAAGAGATTGATCTACATCTTTAATAATGCCTGTTCTGAGAACCTTGTATGCAGGAATGAAGGCACGCAAGTTATATTTGACGAGGTTACTGTTGGTAGTTAAACTGTTAGCTGCCGCAGCGGTCCTAACCTCTACAATGGCTTTTCCACTGCCCAGCCTCTTAACGCTAATAATATCTGTACTGGCGACTTCAGAAACGATTTTTGACAGTACCGAAAAATGTATGACAGATGATTTGTCAGAATAGACATATACCGCATAAGGTCCCAAATCAGAGTCAGAGTATGCATATATAGTTTTGTGAGACAATACCTGTTTGGTGTATGAAGCAGCAACAGCATTAGCTTCATGATTATTAACCCGATTATTGGAGAGGGACGGATCCACAATATTGAGGTTAGATGCCGCAGGATTTTCTACGACTTTAACTTTAGTACTAGAGTTGTGATTCTGAGATATAGCTCTTTTCCTGGAAACCTGGGTGAATTCGATCTCCATTTCCATATCGCTGTTAGAAACCACGCTTCCCAAAGGCAAGGCCGCGTTGTGAGCTTGGATGGAATTAGCATCGTTAACCAAGCTGCGCATGGCAGCATCAATCAATGAAGCGTCCAATTCGTCACCTAAAGCATTAGTAAGAGGGGAGAAAGGAGAGAAAGGAGGATGAGGGGGGTCAGCAAGAGAAGGAGAAGAAG
>NW_017275338.1:0-2017 GCF_001594065.2 Cyphomyrmex costatus | reverse complement strand
CCCCCCCCCCCCCCCCCCGAACCCCGAACCGGCGGCATAACACCGGCCATGGGCGCGAGAAACCCACGCGCCCACTAAAAAGATTCGTACTATGTGAAAACACGCAGACGCACGGCACAAAACAGATAATAATGACGACCTGACGAAAGTCTGGCAGAAACGACCGAAAACGAACCACACGGGGCCCGCAAATACGCGAGAAAAGTACCAAAGAACCGAAAATAACACGAACGCACAAAAGACACATCCGTCCACGGCGCGGCGCGCAATCCAGTGCAGTTTGCTGACACTACTAGGCATATATGTAATACTACTATATGGCTAGTGCCTATAAGAGGGAGTGAGAGGAAGCGGTCCCAGAACCACGGTACGGGAATATATATTTCCCTCTCTTTCTAAGATTACTTTGAGTGTTGTGCGCATGCGTTGGATTGATCGCATCCGCCAATAGGAAAATAGAGTGCGATCAGTGAGATGACGCGAACAGGTTATGCTCGTTATGCTTATTAGATGTGTGCTGTACACAGGCAAAATGGTCAAGATATGTTATTTATGTGGCAAAAAGCCTAATGTGCCTAATGCGACTGAAAACATTAGTTTGCACAGGTATGAAATAGGTATTAGTTTGCACTGATTATCATGAAATTTCTGTAAGGGATTGCACTGTATTCTTATATACATAACGGCAATTTTGAAAAAGTTTATTTCATAAAATTAGGATTAATTTATTTATTCCGACAAAACTGACTCTGTTAACTGTAACAAGGTTATATCCTGAAGCGGAATCAATCACTTTTTCCTTTTTCCTTACACATATATGTATGTATATTTATCCTTCTATTTATCATTGATGGAGGGGATGAATCCGACGCATGCGCACAACGTTCAAAGTACACTGAGAAAGAGAGAGAAGTATATTCCCGCACCGTGGTTCTGGGACATGGACTTCTCTCTCATCTAGCCATATAGTAATATATTACATATATGCTCAAATCCACGTAAATCGGTTTTAATTTTTCAAAAACATCAGCCGGTACATGGTGTAAGTAGAAAGGTGAACCATTGCGCATAATGGCGGAGATTTGAGATCTCGACCAATCAGGATTTGAGCTTTTTTGAAGTGCGCGCTGTTTAAAAGTTTAAGAAATGAAATAAGATTATCTAACGCAATTTTGAAAAAAATTGTCTTTTATTTAATATAAATGTTGAACAAACTGTAGGAACATAAAAAGTATAAAATATTTTAACATGTATTTTAAATAAAATAAACCTCTTTAAATAAAATAACATATAATATAACATAATAACATATAATAAACTTATAATAATATATAACATATATTAACATATAATATATCTATACAGATTGCTTATTGCACATATGTTTGAGTTTTCTTGCTTTACTTTTGGTATAATTTTGTTCTTTTATTTTTTTATTTATTTGACGTAAACGTATATATGTGCGGGTTCGTACAAGACACGCTATTACGCAAGTAGGCAAAGAAACTTTTTTTCACACAATGCTTGTTAATTTGTCAAATATATAACTTTCTTTACTAAATGATTGCCCATGATATTTTATGAATTCTTCATTTACAACACTGGATGCTGTTTGCAAATCTTTGGAGGGATATATACAGTTTCCTCTAGATATGAAAGACAACCAATTATCCGTTAAAGGAAGATATTTTGTAGGAATCCCTAACTCTGGATATTTATGCCGAAATTTGTGTGCAACATAACCTGCTATATAAATCAAAGCTTCTATTTCAATAGTTAGACTAGCTATTGAGGTTTCAAATTCCTGCAGCAATCTTAATTCATGAATGGTAGGAGTAATATAAACTATCTGGGTTCCTGAAAAAATCATATAGAATAAAATAATAATTTTTTTATTCTTTATATACATATATGTATACATTGTAAACATTTTATAAATTGCAATTAATTAGATCCCTGATAGCACAGAAAGTTTCAGTTGTGTTGCAGGGACCTTTCAATATCTCAGTTGTGTATC
>NW_017275337.1:2048643-2050655 GCF_001594065.2 Cyphomyrmex costatus | reverse complement strand
AAAATCGGTTTTTTCCCGCTACCACCATTCGATAGAGAATGTCGAGAAACGCGTTTCTAACCCACAAATTTGGGATCGATTTTCGACTTTTTCCTAACCTACAAATTTGGAAGTCGAAAATCGGTTTTTTCCCGCTACCACCATTCGATAGAGAATGTCGAGATACGCATTTCTAACCTTCAAATTTGGTACCGATTTTCGACTTTTCACTTCGAAGTCGATAATCGGTTTTTTCTCGTTACCACCATTCGATAGAGAACGCCGAGATACGCATTTCTAACCTACAAATTTGGAACCGATTTTCGACTTTTCACTTCGAAGTCGAAAATCGGTTTTTTCTCGATACTACCATTCGATAGAGAATGTCGAGATACGCATTTCTAACCTACAAATTTGGTACCGATTTTCGACTTTTCGCTTCGAATTCCAACATCGGTTTTTTCTCGTCACTACCATTCGTTAGATTGTTTCTTTTTAATAAACGTTTGTTTCTTTTTACGTTTGTTTCTTTTTATAAACGTTTGTTTCTTTTTAATAAACGTTTGTTTCTTTTTAATAAACGTTTGTATCTTTTTAATAAACGTTTGTTTCGTTTTAATAAACATTTGTGTCTTTTTAATAAACTTTTGTTTCCTTTTAACAAACGTTTGTTTCCTTTTAATAAACGTTTGTTTCTTTTTAATAAACGTTTGTTTCATATATAATGAGAATTTAATATGAAAATCATCAGCCT
Organism: Cyphomyrmex costatus; assembly: GCF_001594065.2. Lineage (NCBI taxonomy): Eukaryota > Metazoa > Arthropoda > Insecta > Hymenoptera > Formicidae > Cyphomyrmex > Cyphomyrmex costatus. Next base: position 2,049,922 of record NW_017275337.1, on the reverse strand, counting down.
TAAATGCTTCTTTATATTTTTTTGAGTGTTGTATTGTTAAAGAATTGAAGATATCGAATCGCTTGTCTATATTTTCTATAAATGTAGCAGTATTTGATACATCTTCTGGTAGCATATCTAATGAGATAAAAGTTCTTAAAGCAGCAGACACAGTATGGCTTGAAACTTGACTTGCAAATTTAACCTTCATTTTTTCAAAATTTGGGGTGCGTTCCGAAATTTGCTGACAGTGCTGACAATACTGTTTTTTCGTTCCAAAATCGGTTCAGCCACATTTCAGCTCTGCTGTAACTACTATCTTTTTCAAGAAAGTAGGTCCTAGGGAATTACTGACTTCCGGCTGATTTTGCACAATTTCAGAAGGTAGTGCAAGTTCAGTAATGCATATGGCTACTGGCGTATAGGTATACTGGGTATACATAATGCCCTTAGCAGAAACGTGCTTATAATTTTAAGACGGTTCTTGTGCAATATAATTTTTCATACGTGCTCTTGGTATCAATAATCCTGATCGTTTCGAAATTTGATTTAAGATATTTAAAATATACTCATCGTCATCATCTGAAGAACTGTCGGAACTATATTCCACACATATGACATTAGATATGACATTCTGAATGCCAATCAAAATCGGTGTTACAATTGTCGTTACACAATAACGGAATTTTCTTTTTTTAGTTAAAACTTACTCATAAATTGCAGAAACAAACACGGAAACGGAATTACATTAGAAATATTGGAATCCTATGAAATTTATTATAATAAATTAGGTTAAGTTCTATACATATCACGCACTATTACTGCAAATGCGTTTCGATTTTAACTGCTGTCAGTTCTACAGCGAATTTCGGACCGGCTAAAATGTAGTGATTTCAGTAGTGGTACTGTCAGCATTGTCAGTAAATTTCGGAAAGCACCCTTTAGATGTAATAATTTTACAAATTCCCAAAATACCTTTACATTTAATATTCAATGTTTTAGCTTACGTTTTAGGTTATGTTGGATATTTTTACGAACATAATTAATATTTTTACAAATTTATAATATTAAAGAATAAAAAACATATTTTATATAATACCTACATCGAAATTATCTGCACAACAAAAATAATTCCATTTTCCTGGTTCATCAATACGATGTGCACTTTTAAAACACTTTTTTCTCACATTTTCAGCTTGAGGCACATAAAAAAACAATTTTCCTGGTGTTTTAATTGTCGTACTTTTACACAAAGGTACAAAACACGTTTTGTATGTGTTTCATTTGCTCATTTTTTAAA
>NW_017275337.1:2013073-2048548 GCF_001594065.2 Cyphomyrmex costatus | reverse complement strand
TGTGTAGAAAATAATTTTCTAAATGTAAAGTAGAATTGTATTGGAGTTGGATTAAACGCATTGCCATTTAATGATCTAACTTTACCGAAAAAGTTTTCTAAAGGATCTTGATTGAATCGTCTCATAAATAAAAATTTTACTTCTGACATCGTTTTTTGCAAATATGGCCATAATTGAAGTAAACTATTTATATTTAATAACCATAATTTAAAGGTTTTTACTTTATTTGTTATATCATTACCTGATTTACTATAAACCTTTAATGTCGAAAAATATTCCTTCATATATAATAAGAATTTAATTTGAAAATCATCAGCCTTAAATGCTTCTTTATATTTTTTTGAGTGTTGTATTGTTAAAGAATTGAAGATATCGAATAGGTTGTCTATATTTTCTATAAATGTAGTAGTATTTGATGCATCTTCTGGTAGCATATCTAATGAGATAAAAGTTCTTAAAGCAGCAGACACAGTATGGCTTAAAACTTGCAAATTTAACCTTCATTTTTTCAAAATTTGTTGGATGTATATGCGAATCACTTAATTTAGGTGCCAACCGATTATCGTTATTTTTGTCTATATTATATAAAGTTTCGATGTAGGTCCAAGAAATACATTTCGAATCTACTTCAATAATATTTGTAATAAAATTATTGCGAACGGCTTTTAAAATATGTGGTGAGTCAAAAAAATAAAAAATTCTCTTATTATTTACTTCAAAATATGGTCGTTCAGTAGTAACGCCTAATTTTTCCGACATTTGTACAAAATTACTACCCATGTCGCTAATGAAAGCAATTATCCAATGATAAACTGAAAGTTTAATCTGAAAGTTTAATCCAATATCTTGTAATTTTACAATAGCTTCTAAAATAACTCTTCTTACATTATCAGCTTTAAATGTGGAATTAAGGAAAAAATAACCTAGCGGCTGTTTCCAAGATTGATATAAACCTCGTAACATAATAACAGCTACATTACACGCTAATAAAAAGGATTTGCCATGTCCATGATCTTCAAAACCAACAACTTCATCAAGATGGATATTATAAGTAAGATTTGCTTTTAAAGCAGCTTTATCCATACACATAATACAGAGTTTATCATCGTTATTAAAATTATATACTTTACTTTTTAAAACATGAAAATATAATCGTGTAATCCTGGTAAAATTTTTAAATTTTCTATTGAACGTTGAAGTGCTCTTGAGGTAGGTAAGTAAAAAGTATTGCTCAATAATTTATAACTTTTTGGTGAAGAAAAGTAAAGTTGTAAACAAAATTGTTTAAATTCCTTACAATACTTTTTACCTTTTTTAGATTGTTTATGAAGTTGTGCTTGAATTTTGACAAAAGTAGCTATTTGTGGCGGAAGAAATTTGTCGCAATGCGAATTCCAATCTTCAATTATAAATTTTTTTGTTTTAATTTCATAAATTCAATCTTTTTTTCTAGTCTAGTTTATTTCTTCTGAAGATAAATGTTTTTGCATCTTAACTTCTTTTTTCTTGGAGTATTATAGGATAATTTCGATTCGGTTTGCGCAAACTTAATCTCCATAACTATACCCATAATTTCGATATCCTTAAGTTCAACATTTTTTATTTTATCTTCTAGAAATAATAAAAAAATTTAAGAATTAAAAAGTTAAATAGAGTGAATATTTTTATTATTTACCTTTGTCAATATTTATCATTTCTTTTCCTAAATATTTATGTGTTTTAGATGCACTTGGCTCATTTACATTTATTGCATTTATATTTATTTCTGGTAATTCCATAGTAGCATTAACATCAGCTGAAGTTATTTTATTTGAAGAATCAGTTTCAATATTTTTTATATTTAATAAAACAATAGAACAGGTTAAAAAAGAAAAAAGCATTAAAAGTTCATTACATAATTAGTAAATATATTAAATATTTCTATGACCGTAATTGATAAACAATAATAAACTAGAAGAAGAAGCCTATAACGGTCGAAGCTAGATCAACGTGCTTATAATAATTGTGTGAAATTTTAATATACTGCGTATGTAGTCCCCCCCGCGACGCTGATAGATTTTCAGCATTGACGCATACATATTCACTACCGCAGTAATATCACTAAGTTAAATAATTAGTAAAATTATTAATATGTTAATAATAAATAGTCAATGTGAATTAGTTATATTTCAATTGAATTTGATAATAAAAAAGAAACTTATTAAGAAGTGTATAATATAAATATAAAATTACAATTCAGAAATAAAGTTAAAATAAATATTTACATTTATAACATTTATCATTTTAAATATGAAAATTTATTAATAAAAGTATGTAATAAAGTGCTCTATAAATTTAGTACAGATTTAAACAAAACAGAATATATAATTTTTACCTTCCATATTTACTGATAAGGATTCCACATTTATTGACAAATTTATTGTTGGAATTGCATATGTGATTGAAGCCTATTTCTTAAATTATTTAAAAACATTGATGGTGTGAAATGTTCACTACAAATTCTATAATTATTATTTAACTTTTCTAAAGTTGTTTCTATACATCTATTACAAAATTGCAACCATAATTTAGCTCTAAAGGGAAAACGTATCCAAATTACTATTTTTTTTTAACATATGTGCGAGTGTGTGTGTGTGTGTGTGTGTGTGTGTGATTAGTAAATTTTACCTTTCGGATCTTTTGGAAATCTAAAAAAACTAACTCCCTTAGTACCTGTCACATTTTTACAATCTTTTACAGCGCAACTATATCCACCCATTTTAATATTTCCCTTTTATTATTTTTGCGTTTTATAATGCCTACGCAGAACTGGCTCTTTGCGCCCTTCCCAATTATAAAACAAAAACGGTGATATAGAGGATACCTTTATATTCCTTTTCTACTTCTTTATTATACAATAATATTGTGGGTTACTTTGACCTTATTGAACGTTATGATTCGTAATTGGCGAGCAAGCCGCCAAGCCGCCATATCGTCAGTTGGATTTCTTGCACATGCGCATTGAAATTTTATACCCTGGAATTTTAACTACTGTCGTTACTGGTTATACTGTGGTATAATGTCTTAAGACGTTAATGCGGCCTTTTGATTGATTCGTAACACCTCAAGATTGAACCTAATGCCAGCTGCATCTAGCGCGATGTTCGTCGCACGCGACACGCGATATCCAATGAACGTCTAGCTTTAGAATGAGAACATCAGTAAAACTGTACGCTTATCAATTGGATATCGCGCGTCGCGCGCGAGAAACATCGCGCTGGTGTGCAACTGGCATAAGACGGTTTGAATATTTTATTATACATATAAAAACTGACTATAAATACTGGCCATAAAGTTTCAATATTTGAAAAGATTGAAAAGTCTTTTTCTATCGATAATTCAAAAAAAGAATATACTATTACTTATCTGTATCACATTATTTTTGTTTTATAAGGAAAGTAAATATTAATCACATTGATACTTCTGTTACGGTACTCATACCTCAATGACAATTGGTCTAATGTTTCTCCAAAAAATGCGGGATAATATTATTAATATTGTGTGCATGTGTGTGTTAAAATACATTGACATACGGCTTATTTTAATACACGTATTTCAGAAAATATAAGATTTGGTACAAAATTTAGAATCGTTAGAGTTATTAAATTCTTTTTTTTCAATTGTTATCGAACATTCTCAAGAGTCAGGATGAGATATATGTATATTAAAAAAGTAAAATGAATATTAATATTTGTAAGATTTATTTAATAAAACAAAGATCTTCAAAAGAAAAGTGTAAAAATAAATCAGAGGATGACACTCTTTCCTTAAAATAAAAAAATAATTTTTATTTATTCTTGTACTTTTATTTTTTATTTACAATATTATATACGTACTTATATAAATTTAATCCTTGAAAGGATTGACGTATATAATCAATTGACGATTTTATACATTAATTTTAAAAATAGTTTCCGAAACAATAAAGAATTATTTCAATTAAAAACCAAATATTAAATTTGTTTAGCAAATGTATCAACAGTAAGCAATTTTTTGACAAAATACTTATTTGCCGTCAGACATCGCTCGAAGGAGAGAAAATGAGTGAATGAAGAGAAGGTGCAGGGAGAAAAGGAAGCAGAGTTTGCCAAATCGTTTATTAAGCTAATCGACAGTTGTGATTGGATAGTTATTATTAGATGAGAGAGGGAAGATAACACATCCCATCGACAAAACCCAGGAATTAGTAGCTATTTCATTTTGGAACTTACAACGTCGAGTTCATTTATCGTTCTTTTAGATATTAAAATTTATATTAGTCTTGAAATTTATGTTAGTGTATATATAAAGATAACACGTGGTAAAACAAATTTTATATTTATACTCTATTGATTTTTTGCTATATAGTTTTAACTGTTCTGTATTCTCATCGAAGGAATCTCTAACTGGAACCGGAGGACAATTAAAATACATCAGGTTTGATTGAATAATTATTCTTTATTTCTTTTGATCCGTAAACTGATCTCTACAAGGGAATCTTTCTTTATAACAAGTTTTTAATAATATTTGATTATCTTTTAAATTTTATTTAATCAAATTGATTAATATTTGTTCTACAATCGGATGCGCTATTCCTTTAATTTACTGAATTGAAAGTTTTCTCAAATATTATTCTGAAACTATCTTTGCGAAAAGAAATTTTGAATGATTTAAGAGATAAGAAAGTATAGTATTCTTTGCAAATTTGAAATAACTGTCTATAAAAACAAGAGCGAGGAATTTTGTTTTCGAAGCTATATTTGTAACTTGACTGTGGTTTTGAATTTTTTTCCTGATTTAATATACCTTCTTCGAAATACGCTGTTTTGATCCTTGTGCATTATTGGAACCACTTATTTAGTTTGCGGACATAGAAAATTATCAAAAACATTTTATTAATTCGATTTGATACCAATCAATGTTGTATAATAATACTTTAAAATATAATTATATAACATTAAACTGAAAAGCATTTTAACTGAAAAGCAATATTAAGAATAAAAGTAAAATAAAATTTCTAATTATTTTTTAAATTAATTTTGTCAAATATTATTTTATAATATTCGAATAATATGTATTTAGTGAAGATAACATTTTTCTAAGAAATACATTCAAATTTTTGTTTATATATAGGATTATAATTGTTTTAACAGAATAGTACTTTTAAGTGAGTAATATTGTAAAGTTGTAAATGAAAACTAGTAATTTTAATTTTAGTTTATTTATTAATGTCGTATTCACAAAATCTTTCTTACAAATTTTTCTATGTAATCTTTCTATGCAATTAAAATGAAAGATGTCATGATACCTCTCTTTATCTCATTTTTCCTCTTCTTTCTCTCATATTACTATATATATATATATATATATATATATATATATATATACCTTAAAATTCTTTATCTCGTTTAATGTACAATAAAAATTACGTGGATATGTAATTTACTGATTTATTTTATTTTAACAAAATAAAAAGAACAAAGCATATGTTTTGCATATCATACACATCAACAAACAGCAATGAATCATTGTTAGCGAGGATCAATAATGTCTTTGCTGTCCGAAAACCATGCTTGCCTAAGTAGATAAAATCCAAATAAATAAAATCATGATGAGAAATCCGCGTAAGCCTCCTTTTCAATTAAATCTCGATTTTTATTATACAAGTACAGTTATGGTGCAGTTATATTTTTAATTATATGACAATAATATTATCACAAGTGAAACGTAAAGATGAAGTATAAGTTTTCAAATGAAATAATAAAATTGTATAATGTAAAATTGTATAACTAGATAAAGCTTTTACACATTTAAAACTATTTGAAATAATAAATGTACAGTATATACATATAAAAGTAAAACAATTTTAGAAAGTTTTGAGAATTTCTTTTTCATCTAATTAGATAAATTGTATTCTCAGATATATGTAGATATAATATTATAATCCCACGTATACCATACAATTTATTTTGATAAAACATATTTGCATGTTACATGCTTTAAATAGATGAAAAGAAAGGATTAATTGCTCCACAAATTCTTCAATATTTAATTTATATTTTGGATATATTTTTATCATTTGATTTATTAAATTATTTATCATACACCAAATATTTCGATATTGACACATCTCTTAACACTAATCTTTATACAAAAATACTTTGATTTTATATCTTTACAGAAAAAAGTTGAAGAACGAGAGCAGTTTCTTCGAGTTTGATGTTTCTTCCGATCATTATTCCACCAATCTGTCGAGAAGTGATTGATGGTTTTTTTTTAAGGCAAATTGTAACTTATACTTACTACCAAGTATAGTCGAGTGCAACTTATTAAAAAAAACTTTAATTTATCCAAGAATTATTTATGCGGTATCCAAATATTATGAATGAGTCTCAAACTCGATCGATCGTCGAGCATCATGTCAAATATTGTTTCATTACCCAACGAAAGTATTAATTCCATACAAAACATTCTGCAGTGTCCGTTATGTATATTCGCTACATCAAACAGGTACGCTCTACCCTTAATCTTCTAATTATGAACATCATAGGTATATTTTATAACTGATTAGATAATCTAATCTTGATTAATGATTACGGACTCTCGCAGTGTTCTAGAAGTAACGATGTGTGATATAATCCATATATTCAATCAAGTATACCTATAACTCCTAAAAGTAAAATATACTCAATTTATGAAGAAGAAAAAATAAAAGAAATTTCAAGCGATTTCATTATGTACTTATTATCACGTTGAACTCTCATTCGCCCTATTACACATCATTAATATATCCCAGCAAACGTAAATGGATTGAAATGGATTAAAAAATGGATTCAGATTTACAGAAATACGCGCGCGCGCGGATTCTTGAATGTTAAAATGAATCCTTTTCAATCCTGAATACATTTTTATTCATTTATAGGAATTGTACGGAGCATATCTGTATGCCTTTCAATCTAAAAATAATATCAGCTTTTTCAGTCATCGTGAATACTGTTCAATTCAAAATTTTGAATAGGGAACGCAGTTTTTCAATACAATTGCATCCAATTGAATCCAATTGATTTCTCAAAAAAATAGTTTTCGCTGTTTCAAATACACATTTGAATAGGACAAAATGTCCAATCCATTTTAATTCATTCTTATTTGCTGGGTATTGTACATATAATGTAGGCGAGCATATACCATAGATATCTTTGAATAGCGGGAACTCACCGAAAAATCATATCGAGATTTTTAAAAAAGCATTTTAAAACTTGAAATCTTTACTGTTCGTACCGTTATTTCGAAAAACAGTATTACACTGATATTTTGTGAATTTATACAAACATAAAGTGAAAATGTGTCTAACCTCAAAATTTTTTATTATACAAAATTTGAGAAGTTCCACAACGCGAACTAAAATTGTGCACAAATGCGGTTTACATCTTTCGAATAAGTGAAAAATTTTGAGGTTTGACGCACTTTCGTTTGTGTTTGTGTAGCTTCACGAAATATCGAAGTAAGACCAATTTTTTGAAGTACCGGTTTGAAAAGTAGAGATTTCAAGTTTTAAAATGCTTTTTTAAAAATCTTGATACGAGAGGATTTTTCGTTGCGTTACCGCGCTATTCAAATATATTAAAAATATTTGCTAAAAGTTTAGTGGTCGACTTTTTTTCCTGTGAGTGTATATATAATTTGTTTAAATTGCCGTATATGTATATGCGGTTATTTTGAATGTACGTGTAACCTTTATCTATGTATGTAACATATTCAACTACCATATAATATCAAATAATGTTAAGTCAGTAAAATTTAAAGACGAATATTTAAAAAAAGCGCTAAATTCATTAATTTCTAGGTCAGAGTTCACCGAGCACCTAATTGTCCATTACACGTCAAAGTGCAACAATTCCAGTCTTAAAGCCGTCTTTGCGCATTTGCCAATTCTTAAATCCTCCTTAAATCAAGATGATAACAATTCTTCTTTTACATTGGCGAAATATAAACATGAGACAGAAGAGACTGACAAATCTTCTCTTCGTATTTCCTGCGTGAATTTACAAAGTAACATGGGCAAACAAAACAGAAGTTTCCGAGGGGCTAAAAATTGTAAACAGTGCAATTTCATAGCTAGTACGAAGATGGAATATTGGGAGCACATGCGTTGCCACATCAAAGGCTTTACATGCTCTGAGTGCTCCTTTGTTACCAAGTACAAACATCACATGAACCATCACTGGCTTAGCGTTCACGACGGCTCCAAGCCCTTTAAGTGCAGAAAGTGTTTGTACACATGCGTAAGCAAATCGATGTTGACTAGCCACCTGAAAAAGCACTCGAATATCTATCCATACAGATGCGCGGATTGTAAGTACAAGACCAAATTCTGTAACGCGTTGAAAAAACATTTACGAAAGAAGGAGCATCAGCCGGCAATGGTTTTGAACGCTGACGGCTCACCGAATCCACTGTCTATTATCGACGTCTACGGTACTAAACGAGGACCCAAGCAGAAATCATCTGCTAAAAACCATGAGAAGATATCAAAAAACACTGTCGCAACAAACAACACAAGCAATCGCCTCGATTCAATAGTGACTTCTCCTGCACCTTTGTCACTTTATTCGTCGATTGCTCGTTATTTAACTCAAACTGCGACAAACTGTGGAATAAGCAATGGGCATTGGATAAATCATGATATGAATAAGAATCAATCTGTCACTATGTTTCCTTATAGCGATTTGGTCGCCGCGTTCAATCTTTCGAATCACGTTCTGCTTCGCGAAGATGCGACATTAGCAGATGAAAATGTGCAGAAAACGGATCACGCACAGTCCAACGCTACATTAACGGAGTATACAAAGATGTCGACAATTTGGAATGCTGATAAAATGCCGGAGATGATTGTTCAGAATTTATCTCATTTCGACACAATTAGTAATTGTAACAATAACATCGGCGAATCCAATATTTCTGATAACGTAAAAGCTATTAGCGAATCCTCGACATTCGTGGCAGTAAAATCCCAGTTAGAGTGTTGCAGAACTGAATCTATAGATATACCATTGGATCTTCGCATAATCGACGCGATTAAAAAAAATCACATTCAGTTTCAGGCATTAACTGATACATCATCAAAAGTACTCTCAGGTACTAACAAACGTAAAGGTAAAGCGATAAAACTGGAACGTCGTTTAGATAACGTAAATAAGAAGTTAGAACAAAACAAAGATGTATCTTCTAATGATAAATCTCCATCGGATGATTTTTACAAAGTAAGCCAGCAAGTCAAGGATAGTAAGAACAAAATCGATTTATTTGATGTTAAACTCACTTGCCACTACTGTGAGATTGTATTCGGCAACGTCATCATGTACGCCGTACACATGGGTTGTCACAACTTTGATGATCCTTACACGTGCAATATATGCGGCCATCAATGTATCGATAAATTATCCTTCTTTTTACATATCGCTCAATCGGAGCATTAATAAAAGTGAAATTGCCTATAGTTGAATGATAGGTATATTTTGCATACGTGCTTCAGTCAAAAGAAAAGAGTACCTAATAATATGTATCGCGAATATAACACAACATACAGATACACAAACTTCCTGCGTTAAAATGTTTAAACTAGGCGAGCTATAGAGAAAGTTCAAAATTTCAATATTCTTCGCAATATATAATATTAGAATAAATTATCAGATTTAGATTTTAAATTGTAATTTGACTCTTATTCGCCCTGTTTAACATATCAATTATTATTATATGTATAAAAGAGTTCTTGAAATCTTCAATTTATTTGTTTTCAAAATTTCAATTTAATTGTAGTCAAAAAGTATCGAATAGGATCGTAATTGTCTGTTTTACCGATTAAACGGAATAATTTTTGTGTCGCAATTCGTTTTCATTTTTTATAGATTTGAAAATTCTTTTCCAAAATTAAAGTATATACACATTAAAATATCTTATAATCTACGTAAGGTAGAATTTACACCAAGAAGAAGATTTAAAAATTGATAATCTGCGTTACTACACATTACTTATATATTCGTTATTAGTCCAATATGGCGTCTACCTAGATACACACACACATAATATTTATAAAATAGTTACAAAGTATTTTTAAAATAAGTAATATTTATATACAATAAATAAGTAATATTTATAAAATATATGTACAAAGTATTTGTAAATATAAATTATTTTATAAGTATTATGTTTTATTTAGTCTATAAAAACGACGACACAAAGATGTGTAAATACTAATAAATATTTATTATAAATATTCTGTGCTGTCTGGGTATGAGCTGTCAACATTGTGAACGAATCCTCGATATAAAAACAATTTACAATATATATTAATGAAATAGTAGTCCATAAATATACTTACTTTATATGAACAAACACTATTGAATTCTTAGAATTAGACTTATCGATAAAACAAACGATTATAGGATTCCCTTAGTCTTTAACCCCGGATCTACAAAATACAGTTTTAAGCCTTAGCCATAAGAAATGGACGAATCATAATCGATTATTCTCCTCGAATTCGACTGTAATTAATTAATTTCGTACGGTTTAAAACACCTATTGTAGATCCGGGGTAAGGGATCATTTTTTGACAAATTACGTTATCGCAGCTCGATGTAGGCTTAAGGGAATCCTATATATATCTATATATATATATAAACAATGTATGTTGTATATAATATATATATGTATATAATATATATATATACAATAATATATATTATATATGATATTATGTATAATATATGTATATATTCAATATATACATATATATATATGAATATCAAAACGACAGATAAGATATTCGATCGAAGTTATTTTGAAATAATTATTTTTAACAATATATATGATACGTGTATTTATACAATACGCCTCGAGTTTTCGTTACTTGTCAAAACTGAAATGGACAGGTATTGCAATCAATACCGCAAATTTTGTATTTTTATAAAGATGAAACAAACGTAAAGATCACTTTTACTGTGTGTATGTGGAATATAAGCACCGCGATATTATTCAGATTTCAATCTTTATTAATAACAAAGAGTGAATAAAGAAAATGATAGAGAATGCTAGCTGTGATTTAGAGATTAATATCCAGCATTTACATTATTTAATTATCTCGAAATATTTCTTCCCAATGTAAACTGTTTACATTAATTTGATTTATTAATAAATTGATGATTTAATGCAAAAGTTTCCATTGATTAGAAATTCCGAATTATTGCTGCAATCATTAAATTAGACAATTTATATGTACACGTATATACATGTATTCATGTATATATAGATATACATAATGTATAACGGGTTTTAGAGAAATTTTTTTCAAAATTTTCAAGATACTAACAATCTAATTTGAGACTAACAAATAATTATCAAATAAAATAAAAGTATGATTTTCTATTATTTCTATTATTATTTTTATTATTTCTCAATAGTTGTTTGCATATTCTTCGAGTTAAATTTTTTCAACACACATTTATACTTACTCTTTTTCAATGTATAATTTTCCTCACAGTCTTACGTACATACACTGTACATTTATATAATTAGCGAAGTAAAATTTAATAATTAAGTAAAGTGTTATGGTATATCTTTATATATATAATAAAATAGAGTGCCAGATTTATTTTGACGAATTTCACACGTAGTTACTGTGTTTTTTAATTATTTTCCATTTTTGTTCTGTTTCTCTTCTATTTATTTGCGTGCTACTCTTCATTACTCGCAATAATATTGATAACTGAAACCAAAATCTTATTAAACGGATACATAAACATTATTCTTTCCGAACATTCCAAGACTTGTTCAAAGAAAAAATTGTTTTTATTTAATTACATTAATTTAATTGTTTTAAATTACACTTTTTTTTTACATCGAAACTCTATTTTTTGTTGATTAATTTAATCTAATGATGATGTAAATTTTTTTATTCACGTGATTGAGACATATCGATACTAAGCGAATTTTGTTTATTCGTATACTTATATGTAGGTCTTATGTAAAAATTCGATTCCGTTTTGATATGCAATGTGTAAATCATATATGCATTCTTTTTCACTTGCTTCAGACCGTACGGTTCTTATTGTTTTTATATTTTCCTTCAAAATTTCATGATAAATTGCTATCGAGAAATTTTCTTATATTTTTTTTAAACATTATATATTCTTTAATGTTTATGTTTTTTTATGCAATAATTAAGAAAAATTTGCGTAATAAGATCGTGATAAACGTATTATGATAAGCGTATAATATGTATTATATAGAAATTACATATACAGAAACATATATACGGCACACTCGCAACTATAGGGGAATATATATATATATAAATAATGTATTTTTTCAAACAAAATTATTATAAAGAATGTATTATATATTTCTAATAAAAGACGCATTATATCGTAAAGATGAAATATATCTTGATTAATCAAAGTGTCACCATCAAAATTATCGTATAACATATATCCCAGCAAACACTAACCCAGATAGCCAAACCCACCAAAAGCACGCATTGCAAATTTACGCTACATATTATTATGGCAAAAATCGAGCAGCAGTCGAACACGGTTTACCGTTTCAGTATAGCCATAACAGAAATACAACATAAATAGAGCAGACTGCGTCATAATACACTAGCAAAAATTCTGTAAAAATTCATCAAACTTTGCCGAAATAAAGCAAGCAGAAATCGAGCAATACATGCTGACAAAATAAATTAACAAAGAATAGATCAAAACTTGATATAAAATAGAACGTGATCTGCCCTATCAGCCATTGATGGCGAAGACGCAGCAAAAATCATGCATAATCTGTCTATTTATATAAAATTAAATATTAAATTATCTATTTATAAAATATTTTTATTAAAAGTATATATAGATAATTCGAAACATCTCTGTCAATAAGGTAACAGTGGAGCAGAGTACGTTAGGTGAACGACTCAGAACTGGACCGTGGATCGAGGAGTCACGAGTTCCAAATCCTATCAGGTTTAAAAGTTTTTTCCCAAGTTATTAGTCAGTTCAGCATTTAAGGAGAGGACACAAATGATGGAGAAAGAAATCTAATTAAAATAAGAATTTAATTAAATTAAAAATTGTTGTAACTTTTTTTTTCGGCAGTCTATGCGCGATTTTTGCTGCGTTTTTGCTGTCAGTACTAGTTATGTCAGGTTGTGCTGTATTTTTACTGCGTTTCGCTGTCACGATGTGTTAGCAAATAATGATTGATTTTTGTTGTATTTTTATCGTTGTATTATGTTGGCAGGCTAAGCTGCTAGAACCTGGATAGCAAAATGCTAGCAGTATGCCAGCAAACTTGATCATGACGTTACAGCAGATATCAAGCTGCTGCTTCCTCATTAAGCTTAGTTTCTTACAGCTTAGCCTGCCAACATAATACAACGATAAAAATACAACAAAAATCAATCATTACTTGCTAACACATCGTGACAGCGAAACGCGGTAAAAATACATCTTAACCTGACATAACCAGTACTGACCATAGAGATAGTAGTACTAGAGTCGCATTGTCGGAAATTTGAGGAGTGGGGGTAATTCTATCTAGAAAAGGACGCACTCATTTGGAACCATGGTGGAAGTATACATCCACCATGTTTGGAACTGTTTCGTTCTCTCTCGTTTCGCGCATGCGTATAGCCGTATACTCTGAGAGAAGGGATTGAAAGAAAGAATAAGGAACTGAAAGAGCAACCCTTGGCACTGGGAAACCCTTAGGGCGGGTTCACACCTTGACGGAAAAGTGGAAAGCGGAAGAGCAGTTAACCGATCAGAACTCGCCCTGGTAGTAAAAAGTACAAATCTAAGAGAAAGTCGACTACTTGATTGGCTTTTCCGCATTCTGCTTTTCCGTCAAGGTGTGAACGCGCCCTTAGGGTGCAAACCCATGCAGCGGAATAGCGTAACGCGGAACGAGAGCAGAACTAATAACGAGCATTCCGTGTTTCTAAAGAAACTCGTGATTGGTTCTACTCTTGTTCCGCGTTACGCTATTCCGCTGCATGGGTTTGCACCCTTAGAGCATATATACATGGAGGAGGAATTGCCTATGCCGCCTATAGACCAAAAGTGTATCCAAGATCTGTGCGAGAGAGAAAGGTATAAATTCCTAATCGTTTTCTGTGCGCATGCGTTGAACTGAATTTAACATGTAAAATCCCGTTCATTATGAGTTGTGGCCTTGTCAACAGTTTATTTGAATATAGTTTTGCATTTTATTTTAAAAAATGTCCTGCGTTTATTGTGTTTTGTGCAGCAATTGTGATAAATCGGTTTCTTATTATGCGTAAGTATAAGTGTAATATTTTGTTTCTATTTGTATTATGTAATGAAACGTAGGTTAGATTTTGTACCAAAAAATGCGTAAAAAATAATTTTCTTGCAACTTATAAATTTAATTATTTTTGTTATTAACAGATTTCCAAAAGAAGAGGATATTCGCAAGCAGTGATTATGTCAACTATTATTCATTGTAACTGACATATTTTCAGAGTAGTAATTTCAATCTTCAGAGCATGCTCTGCTCTGATTGGTTAGTTTCCAACATACAACCGTAATCTCAATCGCAACATTGCGCGCGCAACCCGTAAAGCCGTAATCACACTAGTGATTGTGCGATTGTGATTGAAGATTATTTCTCAACCAATCGGAACAAAGCAATCGGTGATTGCTTTGCTCTGATTGGTTGAAAAGTATTCCTCAATCGTCAATCACAATCGCTCAATCGCTAGTGTGATTACGGCTTAATGTGATTACGGCTCAAGGCTGAAATCAGACTATGCATTAAAAATTGAGATTGAAGATTGAAAGATTAAATTTTGGCTAATAAAAATAATAAGAGCTAAAATTCCTTTATCCTCATCGGTCAAATTTCAATTTTTAATCTTCAATCTCAATCTTCAATGCGCAGTTTGATTTCGGCTTAACAGACAAACTTTACCAAAAAATGGAACAATCGGCCCTGAGTTGAAAACTTGATTGGCTGACAGATCCCCACTACTTTCAATCCATTGCGCATCCACCGGATAGGTCACTTCACTTTCTTGAGCCGGGGAACGTGTGGCGCAACTGGCGAGGTGGCGAGTTTAGGCGACTAGGCGAGTTGCATGACTCGAGTCTGCATTGAAAATGAACGTCACATATGTAAATGGCGAGAAGTATGTATGACGCAGACGTATCGACGGTATAAAGAAAGAAATATTTACAGTACAAGTGCTTTGTTAAGTCGATCCGTTAATACAAAACCTAATTTGCGTTGTTAACAGATGAAATATACACATACATACGTAGTGCATACATATGTATATTTAATCTGTTCTTTTCCGCGGTGGTAAACGCGACACTTCTGCAAAAGGATGACGAGTTGACCTATCACGAGGAATGGAATGTCTTGTACAACGGTACGCTCCAACGACAGGCGTGCGTATATGCTTGCGCGTGTGTTACGTACACGATTGATGCGCGTCCTGTGATGTGTGTGAATCTGTCCTGTACAATCTGTCGAAAATATGATCGTGCTACTATTTCTTTGTCTTAATTACTTATCTCTTTAAAATAGATAAATACGATTAGGTTTCCTATTTATGTCGCATTGTCTTGTCAATGGACGTTCTTTCTATCTTTATTACGCTCGAGCCATAATAGCGGTACAAGTATATCAATGTATCATGATCGCACTTTTCTTTCGTCAATCCCATCGATCTTGTTACTCGTAATGACATTCGATTTGCATCTCATGCCCCCTATGTCTAATATCTTACAATTAACAAACAATGAGGTGACAGCAAACTATCAAACATTTGTATCGTTCTAAAATTTTAAAAGGTATTACAGTTTACGTTTTCATATTCAATTCAATTGTACATTTTGTATTGCGAAGGAATAGGATAGACTTGTGTTTGTACAATGACATTGTGCTTATAATGTTTGTTTGTCCTGCTTACTCTTTTTGCCTTAAATAACATCAGTAGTTGTAACACAATTTGCATAGTTCAATGATTTGTCTAATTTTCAGAGTATTGAAATAAAATCGATCCATTCAGTGCTGTTGAAAGTATAAGGTAAATTGTGAACACGTTATATTACATTTTTCAATAGAGAAATGTAATCGTTTAATTTACATTTTTAACGATTTATGGCAATTAATAAGTATTTCCTCAACTTTGATTTGTTTAATTCGTTATAGCTCTGTATTTTCCATCATTTGTTACGTACCTATTCAAGGGATTGCTTTATACAGTACAGTAGCTGATTAAAAATCTTTACTATATATTGGTTGTGAATCCAAGATTCACTGCTTGCACTAAAAATCTGTGGTCTATGCTACATGCATAAAAAAAATTTTCGCACTGGCAATGAATTTTCAAACACAACTGTAGAAATATGGACGATTGTTATCGAGTGTTTAGATAAAATGGTCAAGCTGTTTCTTAATTTGTATTAATTTACTATAGTTTACAATAGTTTGCATATATATTTAAAAGATTATTTTTCTTTTGAAAAGTAACGACTTTCAACGTCAAGTTGTAATACTTGTAGAGATTTAGATACAACACAATTAAAATGTATTAAAATATGTTTCCTTTTTTAGATGGCAGAAGTTGATCCTGAGACTTTATTAGAATGGCTCAGTATGGGGCAAGGAGACGAAAGAGACATGCAGTTAATAGCATTAGAACAACTGTGCATGTTGTTACTCATGTCTGACAATGTGGATCGTTGCTTTGAATGGTAAAAATAACTGCAACTGATGTCATTCACACAGCACATAATGTATAAACGCTTTATATGTATCCTGTCATATATTTTGCATTACGTTCTCAGCTGTCCTCCGCGTACATTTCTCCCAGCACTGTGCAGAATCTTTTTAGATGAATTAGTGCCGGACAGTGTCCTCGAAGTGACTGCTCGAGCTATCACGTATTATTTGGACGTCTCTGCGGAATGTACGCGTAGAGTGGTTGCCATGGAAGGTGCAGTAAAGGCCATCTGTAGTCGTCTCTCTGGTGCTGGACTTGGTTCTAGAGTTAGTCGAGACTTGGCAGAACAATGTATAAAGGTCCGATGCATTAAATTAAGTCAGTTTCATGTAAAATTTCTGGATTACATATGTCTAGAATATTGATGAAATGTCTTTGATATTTTAAATCAGGTATTAGAACTTGTATGCGCCAGAGAGGCAGGTGCCGTGTTCGAAGCTGGTGGTCTGCCATGCGCGTTGTGTTTCATCCGAGAACACGGAGCGCGCGTACATCGGGACACGTTGCATTCGGCGATGGCAGTCGTTACTCGTCTATGTGGCAAAGTTGAACCTCAGGATAGAGCTTTACCCGATTGTGTTGAGGCTCTATCAGTGTTACTTAGACACGAGGACGCACACGTTGCCGATGGCGCGCTTCGTTGCTTCGCTTCGCTGGCGGATAGATTTTCCAGAAGAGGAACAGATCCCGCACCATTAGCATCAAATGGATTGGTTTCTGAACTTTTATATCGGTATGTCCTTGGTGCTGCAATTGTATCGTTTTATATCTTTTCTTATGCGAATCATTTTCTAGATTGTCAAATGCGGCAGGCCCTGGCACATCCGCTACGGCGACTTGCAGCAATCCAAAGACACCTCCGTCATCCAGTACCATAACCACAGTTCCGACTCCGGAACCAAAATCCTGTGCTTCTGTTTCAACTATAATTAGTCTTTTATCGACGCTTTGTAGAGGGTCACCGTCCATTACGCACGATCTTCTACGTTCAGAATTGCCAAATGCGATAGAAAAAGCACTAAAGGGAGACGAACGATGTGCTCTTGACTCCATGAGACTGATTGATCTTTTGCTAGTCTTACTGTTTGAGGGAAGATCAGCGTTAGGACGTAGCACTACTGGCGGTCCATCTGGTCCCTTGCTACCAAGACTGAGACGTTTGGATAGCGCTGGAGAAAAGTCGCACAGACAATTAATCGATTGCATACGCTCGAAAGATACGGACGCGTTGATAGAAGCGATTGATACAGGAGGGATTGAAGTTAACTTTATGGACGATGTTGGGCAAACTTTACTCAATTGGGCCTCGGCATTCGGTACTCAAGAGATGGTCGAATTCTTGTGCGATAGAGGAGCAGACGTTAATAAAGGTCAACGATCGTCCAGTTTACATTACGCGGCTTGTTTTGGAAGACCAGCTATCGCCAAAGTTCTACTTAGACACGGTGCTAATCCTGATTTAAGGGACGAGGATGGTAAAACACCTCTAGATAAAGCCAGAGAACGTGTCGATGAAGGACATAGAGAAGTTGCAGCTATCTTACAATCGCCTGGAGAATGGATGTTACCACCGAGTCAAGAACATAGGAAACTTGAGACGGAAGTGGAAGAATTTACAGAACCTAAGGGAGATCCTGAAATGGCGCCTGTTTATCTAAAAAGATTGTTGCCCGTCTTTTGTGCAACTTTTCAGTCGACTATGTTACCAAGTGTTAGGAAAGCAAGCTTAAGTTTAATTAGAAAAATGGTGCATTACATCCAGCCAGAATTGCTTATAGAAACTTGTGGCTCCGATAAAACCGGGGGATGTGGAGCTATGCTTGTTGAAGTAATTGCCAATGTTTTAGACAATGAGGTAAGCGCATAATAATAGTAATTATTCAACTACTGTTGACACAAAAGATTTGTGTTCTTATATACATTGAACGGCATTATGTCACATTTATGGACAACTACTAGTATTAGTAAGATAATTAAAGAAAGAGCGCGCGTATACATGTATGTATATATATATATATATATATACATGAAGAAACCTATATCTTAAATATTATATAACAAAGGAGAAAGGCTCCAAGAAATGAATTATTTACTAAAAAATAAGTCAATGCAAGCTGATATTCGTATGTAAAATTTTGTAATCTATTTGATTAATAAAATCTGGTTTGAAAGATTCATTAAGAAAGAAAAATAACACCGTTTACTACATCTATTACGTTTTGCAGCTTTGCAAAGTAAACTGCAATTCTCTCAATTTTTTATAATAGTAAATCATATGACGTACAACATTTAGGGACCTATTCTGTAACGATATCGTTAAATTATCGTTGCGCAGCTACTTTTGGTATACAAAACCTGCGCAATGATAATGTAACGATATCATTGCAGTCATTAAAAGTTATAGAATAGGCCCCTTATTTTTATCCCTTTATGTTTCTGGCAGGAAATTTTTATTGTTATTGTTTTTTGTCTCGACTTTTTATACTTTAAACTATTTAAAAACTTGTATATTTTTTAATATTAACAGGAAGACGAGGACGGTCATTTGATCGTCTTGCAAATGATACAGGATCTGATGATTAAAGGCAAAGATGAATTCTTAGAACATTTCGCACGTTTAGGAGTATTTTCCAAAGTTGCCACTTTAGCCGGGCCACAAGAGACTACACCTGAGCCAGAAGCGGAATCGAATCAATCAGGAGAAGAGCAAAGAATGGAAGATGCGAAAGAATTGTTAATAGGAAGAGCGTATCACTGGAGAGATTGGTGCATATGTCGAGGACGTGATTGTCTTTACATATGGTCTGATGCGGCGGCTTTAGAACTATCGAACGGAAGTAACGGATGGTTTAGATTTATTCTTGATGGCAAACTGGCAACTATGTACTCTAGCGGAAGTCCGGAAGGTGGAACAGACACATCTGGTGAGCACACATAAATCACCCACCTACGCACAAACACACAAATACATACAATGTACGTACGCTTGATCTTATATTCGCAAAAGTCAACTCGCATCATTTTTCATATTTTTCATCTCACTGTTACTATTTTCTTTATTGCTTTTCATCGTTGATGATAAACGAATACTTATATATAAATTCCTATATGTGTGTATTTCCTCAATATGTCACTTTATACGTTATATTTTCCATTTGTGATTAACTTTCATTAGGGGAATTATGTAAAAAATAACTGGTTTTACTAACTGCCTACAGGAAAGGGGAGGAACACAGAGTCGCTTACAACTGAAGGTAGGTCATATACGTGTTTAACTCGTGTAATGACTCGCACATTATATACTTACTATCTTTTTTAGTACATTCTATAATTCTACGTGCGATATAAGAATATTTAGCACAACTTTACTTTCTTCCTATAATAATGACATATTATACATACATTTCATTCTCTTTCAATGTCTTGAAATCATTGTCAAGCGAGATAAATAATAAATCATCTGACACAATATGTCCGTACGTTGCAGAAAATCGTGGTGAATTTTTGGAGAAGCTGCAAAGAGCGCGTAGTCAGTTAAAAGTGAATTTTGTAAGTCAACCTGTGCTCTCTCGGCCTGGTACTACACGCCTGGTCGTAGGAAATTGGGCATTATCTAGTAGAAAGGAAAGCGAATTATGTATACATAATAGTGATGGTCAACAACAAGCAACCATTTTAAGAGAAGACTTGCCAGGTTTTATTTTTGAATCAAACAGAGGTACTAAGCATTCCTTTACAGCGGAAACGAGCTTAGGTATGAAGGGAGTATCTCATTATATCAGCGTAATACTATTAATCCAGTTAAAATTTAAGAAGTCTTGTGATTATCTGTCGTAATTTACTTTATAGGTCCAGAATTTGCAGCAGGTTGGACTGGTAAAAGAGGGAAAAGGTTAAGATCGAAGATCGAAGCGATTAAACAGAAAGTTAAAGTACAAGCGCAAGAGATATACGAACGTTACTTTAAAGCAGCTCAAGCTCAACCACGCGGTGTAGTTGCTAAGCTCGGTGCCATTGTTAATCAAATAGAAAAAGCATCCCAAAAGCAGCAATCTGGGAGTCGGGAATGGCGCAATATATTGCAAACTGCGTTAGAACAACTCAAAGTATTATTGAATGAAGAAGGTCGAGTTTCCGCATACGAACTGCACTCCAGTGGTCTTGTACAAGCGTTGCTTGCTTTGTTGGCTGCGCCCCTTGGACCCTCGCCCCCGACATTGAGAGCAACTAAACTTAGAATGCAAAGGATAACTGCATTTAAGGGTTGCTTCCAAACAAAAGACACAAATAAAGAGCCCAACTCGGCTAAGATTTTAGTCCATAAGTTGATTTCAGTGTTGGAATCAATAGAAAAATTACCCGTATATCTATATGACACACCCGGATCAGGCTACGGTTTGCAGGTAACAATGCATACGTATCGATAACGTAAACTTCTTTCGCACATACGCGCGCACGCGCTTACACACACACACACAAGTTTCTCATGCGCGTGTTTTATAACATCTTACAGATTTTGACGAGGAGATTACGTTTTCGATTGGAAAAAGCTTCTAGCGAGAGTGCGTTAATAGATAGATCTGGTCGCAGCTTAAAAATGGAACCATTAAGTACGATACAACAATTGGAGAACCATTTGTTAAAAATGGTAGCTAAGCAGTGGCATGATCACGATAGGTCTACATTTGCTTTCGTGAAAAGATTAAAGGAAGAAGATAGAATAACGTTCAAGTATCAGCATGACTTCGACGAAAATGGTTTATTATATTGGATCGGGACAAATGCTAAAACTTGTTCTGAATGGGTAAACCCGGGGCAATATGGATTAGTTGTCGTTACGTCGAGCGACGGACGAAATCTTCCATACGGTCATCTTGAGGATATACTCAGCCGTGATCCATCGGCATTAAATTGTCATACTAACGACGACAAACGGGCATGGTTCTCGATAGATCTTGGAGTTTGGATTATTCCAAGCGCTTATACCTTGAGACACGCGAGGGGATACGGTAGAAGTGCATTAAGAAATTGGATGTTTCAAGCGTCAAAGGATGGAATTACCTGGATAACGTTATACGCTCATGTAGACGATTGTTCCTTGAATGAGCCTGGCAGTACATCTACTTGGACATTGGAGCCACCGAGTGAAGAGACGCAAGGCTGGCGACATTTACGTCTACAGCAAATTGGCAAGAACGCTTCAGGACAGACGCATTATCTCTCCGTATCTGGTTTTGAGGTTTACGGAGAAGTTACTGGAGTGTGCGAAGATTTAGGTCGTGCAGCGAAGGAAGCAGAAGCCGGTGTACGGAAGCAGAGAAGATTTATTAAAATGCAAGTTCTTAAACATTTAGTTGCAGGAGTTCGAGTGGCTAGAGGTCTAGATTGGAAGTGGAGAGATCAGGATGGTGTACCACCAGGTATATGTACGAGTATAATAATTTTATCGTCAATATGTTATATGTATACAGGGTGTTCCCGGGTTAAATGGCCGAAATACGTATTTAGGACCTCAAAACAAAGAAAAATTTCCTCTGGAAGAATTCTCGCAAACGCTTCGTTCAAGAGATATTGACTTATCAAGTTACTGAACTGTAGGAATATTATAATGTCGAAATGTCGCTTTTTGCTTTGTTTTGAAAGTCGTAGATAGGCTTATGTTCGCAATGTAAACAAAGCTCCTTTCATACGAAATAATTAAGTTATTATTTCGTTTATAATACTTCTTAAATTACAAAACTATAGGAATAAATAAATGTAAAAATAAGACAGGTTTAACTTCTTTATTGCTTTACAGTAATAACAAATTAATTATGAAATATTTTGTTCAAAATGACGGCTTCCAGCTCGGAGACAAGCATTACATCTATTGATGACAGAACGGCTGATTGGCATTGTGTGGCTGTAATTTCATTGCACGCTTGCTCTATCCTCCGTTTTAATGATTGAAGGTCATTACGAATGAAAGGAGCTTTGTTTACATTGCGAACATAAGCCTATCAACGACCTACGACTTTCAAAACAAAGCAAAAAGCGACATTTCGATATTAAAATATTCCTACAGTTGAGTAACTTGATAAGTCAATATCTCTTGAACGAAGCGTTTGCGAGAATTCTTCCAGAGGAAATTTTTCTTTGTTTTGAGGTCCTAAATACGTATTTCAAATTTTGCCATTTAACCCGGGAACACCTGTATATATACATATATAGTATAACTGTATGTTCAAAGACGTAACGCTGGACCTGGTTTTAATATAGGTGAAGGCACAGTTACGGGAGAATTACATAACGGTTGGATAGACGTAACATGGGATCATGGTGGATCAAATTCCTATAGAATGGGTGCAGAAGGAAAGTATGACCTCAGATTAGTCGGCGCTGGTCTTGATACAGATAACACGACAAAATGTAAGAGTGGTGGAGGAGTTTTAACGGGTCGAAAATCAAACAGCACTCCTAGTTTACCCGATTGTACCGATACCGCTTTGCGTGGTTCGGTAGCTTCTACAGATCAAGCTGCGAGTGCGGATAATCTAGCGGCAAAGGTAAAATTTTTTTATCCGTCACATGCGTTTATTAAAGCTTCATATCGCTAGAGGCTATATATTCAAAGATATCATTCATGTAATTCTAATTTTGCGACAAGCAGCAAGCTGCTGAGTCGATAGCCGAGAGTGTGCTGTCGGTGGCCCGTGCGGAAGCAGTGGTTGCCGTAACTAGTGAGAGCGGAGCAAATTCGACGAGCGAACTTTCAGTTGTATTGCATCCCAGACCAGATACAACTGTTACTAGCGATCTAGCTACTATCGTCGAGAGTCTCACTCTTAATACAGACTGTCCCGTTAATAGCACTAGTAATCGAGCATCCAGCTCGAAACCTCTTTTCGCTACTGTGCGAGGAAACAAGGTGAATTGTGAAATTATTGTTACTGTTGTTATTATTGTTTAAAAGCAATATCTTCTCATCTTACTTTCTCTGATATATCATAGTTTATATGATAAATTTATATGTGTGCTATATATTATACATGTAGGCTAGTGGAGGCTTACTGAGTTTGGAAACCGCTGAAGTTTTGGATCGTATGAGAGAAGGTGCTGACAGATTGCGCAACAATACGAACAGTTTTCTGAGTGGTGAGCTCCTTGGTTTAGTTCCTGTTAGAATCAGCGTGTCTGGCGAGTCGGATGAAAACTTGAGGATTAAATCCGTACCGAGACATCATCCTACTGGCATCGCAGACGGTATGTGTATAGATGATATTTTGTTTCGACATAACTTTCAATATACTACTCATTTTAGCACTGTAACGCTTATATTTAAATCAGACATATCAATCAGATCGAGAGATTATCCATAACTATACATCTTTTAAATACCTCTCTTGTTTGTTTGCGATAAATATACGACCGCACTTTAATCAGTGACCGAATATTAATTTCCATCCCTCGTACTGATAGCGTATGTAAAAATTCCGTACATTTCCTTCGAATTAGTTGCTAAAGACTGTACTCGAGAGAAAGAAGCTAGCTCGTCTACGCAAAATACAACGGGCAGTTGTCCTGTTGTGGTTACCAATCCTATGTCGGTATCTGTGCCTAATCTCGCTTGTTCCGATGCTAACAATACCTTGGAATCAACAGCTGCTACTGGTTTGTTGGAAACTTTTGCTGCAATGGCGCGAAGACGAACATTAGGTTAGTTTCAAATTAAGTAATTACATGCGACAAAATTACATTTGTTATCATCTTATCATTATATTGTACATTTGTATTATCATTGTTATTATTATAATTATTATCGTCATTAAACCCCACCAGCATCTTTACACATACACTGAATGTTTGCGAAATGCTTACGCATAAAGTTATTTCTGTGATTTAGTTACATTAGGAAGATGATAATTTGTCTCTTTGCAGCAGTGCATCTTTTTCGTAATAAATAATTTTTATAAAAAACAAAAAAAAGGTAAAAAATTTCTAGGACCTGCGGGCGGACAACATCTCGCTTCAAATTCTAATACGAGTTGTAATCCAATTCGAGGACCAAATTCTGTGTCTAGTCTAGTACGATTGGCACTCAGTCCCAATTTTCCTGGTGGTTTACTTAGTACAGCGCAAAGTTATCCAAGTCTGACAAGTAGCGGACAAGTAGCTGGTAGTGGCGTTACTACGACAACTGGACCTGGTTTAGGACAAGCGCTTACTATGTCTCTAACTAGTACAAGTAGCGACAGCGAGCAGGTAAAATTACCATTTGAATAATTTTCTTTTTTTAATAATTAATATGTGTTCTATTGAAATTTATTTTCGTAAAGATTGTTTATTTACTTGAAAGAATGGGTGTGAGATGTAATTCAGCCTTGTAATATAATGTGCAAATATTCGTGGTTCCAGGTCAGTCTTGAAGATTTTTTGGAATCCTGCGGAGGTGTAGCGACTTCTAGCACCGGTGGAGGTCGTACTACCGGTGGACCAACGCTTTTGACTGAATTGGAAGATGATGAAGATGGTGTCCTAGAAGAGGAAGAAGATAATGAAGAAAATGATCAAGAAGTAATTGCACGGCATTTTCCATTTCATTAAGAGTTGTTTGTCTCTGAAATATGATAAGTCTCTAAGCTCGACAGATTGTATTCTGTCTTTGACTCATTCAGTCAGTCAGGATCGATCTCCTTGATTGCGCATAATTTGTTATGCTATGATTCTCTGTTAAAAAAAAAACATCTTGATATTTTCACTGTGGAAAAATTGAATCAATCTAATTGGTCGAAGAATGCGTCTACAAAATTGAACAGCTTCAGAATTACTGTGTTATCAAGTGGTAGGACCTATGACCTTGACAACATATGTCTAGATTAAGATCATTGAAACTGTGTTCACTAACGTGTAAAAAATGATCGTCATACACAATAAAACGTATAATCGTCATTGCATTACCTTAGGAAGAAGATGAAGAGAATGAAGAAGAAGGTGACGGTTGTGAAGGTGAATACGAAGAAGTAATGGTAAGTCGTAATCTTTTGGCAGCATTTATGGAAGAAGAGACACCACAGAGTAGCAAGAGACGTGCATGGGACGATGAGTTTGTATTGAAGCGTCAGTTTTCTGCTCTTATTCCTGCTTTTGATCCACGTCCTGGTCGAACTAACATTAATCAGGTAAGTAATGTAATAATCAGTAATAAATTAGATATGCTAATTTTTTTTAAGTTGCATTATTCTGAGGTATTTTTACGACAGACAACTGATTTGGAAGTTCCTCCTCCCGGCAGCGAGACGCAAGTTAACAGTCGCATAGGATCGTTGCCTATGCCTAGACTTTCTTTATCGTTGAAAGGACCAGGATTCCCGGGTATACCGGATGTCGAAATATCACTTTCGGATTCGCACGCTAGTATTTTTCAAGCGGTCCAAGAACTAATGCAGTTAACCGAATTGGGCAGCCGTCAAGAAAAATTGAAAAGAATATGGGAACCAACCTACACGTAATAATTTGAATTTCGTTGATTTTACACTGTTGTATCTTTAAGTCATAAGAAATCGGCAAATTATTATTTAATTGAGACTTTCCATCTTACTTTTTATTCCGTGTAGAATAATATATAAGGAAGCTAAGGATGAGGAATCGTCTGGCAGAGCAACACCGATCGTAACATTATATTCTCGTAATCCGACGCAGAACACAAACGCATGCACCGTCGAAGATGTTCTGCAACTCTTGAGACACGTATTTGTCTTGGGCACTATTCGGGACGAGGGCTTCTCGATAGAGCAAGACGAGTCGAATGATACGACTTACTGGCTTCATCCAGATGATTTTACATCAAAAAAAATCACGAACAAAATCGTACAACAAATTCAGGACCCACTGGCTTTGGCAGCTGGTGCACTGCCCAATTGGTGTGAAGAGCTCGCGCGAAGCTGTCCATTTTTGCTACCTTTCGAAACAAGACGACTTTACTTCAGTTGCACTGCTTTTGGCGCTTCACGGTCTATCGTATGGCTACAAACGCAACGAGACGCGATCCTTGAAAGACAAAGAACACCAGGTCTAAGTCCACGGCGTGACGATAGTCATGAATTTCGTGTCGGCAGGCTTAAGCACGAAAGAGTCAGCGTACCGAGGGGAGAAAAGCTATTAGATTGGGCAGAACAGGTGTTGAAGGTATAAACTTATAAAGGAAAAAAAAACCATGAAAATTGCATCAACAACCATGAAACAATATAAAAATACGCATCAACGTACATTAATTTATTTATTCTGTCTCCTTTTATTCCGGTAGGTACACGCAAGTCGTAAGAGTATACTCGAGGTAGCATTTGTAGGAGAAGAAGGCACCGGTCTTGGACCTACCTTGGAATTCTTTGCACTAGTCGCAGCAGAATTACAACGCAAAGACTTGAGTCTTTGGTTGTGCGACGACACCGTCGACGATAATGCCACTCGGATCTTAAACGAAGAGCAAACATGTATTTCTGGAGAGAAGATTCGACCTGTAGGATATTATGTAATGCGAGCCAGCGGCTTGTTCCCAGCCCCATTACCGCAAAATTCTACATGCTGCGATCGTGCTGTTCGATATTTCTGGTTCCTAGGAGTCTTCTTGGCAAAAGTTCTCCAGGATAATAGATTAGTAGATTTACCGTTATCCCGTCCATTCTTAAAATTAATGTGCCGTGGTGATATATCGAACAATGTTAATGAAAAGATCGGTCTTACCGGCGTTACGCAGGAAAGTATGTCATCTAGTATGTCGAGTAGCTTTATATCGGAAGAAGGGGAAAACGATGCTGTGTATTCTTCATTAGAACCTTGTCCGTGGTATGCCGGTTTATTAGACATAGAAGATCTTGTCGAGGTGGATCCTGTAAGGGGAGAATTTTTAAAAGAAATACAAAACGCGATCACGAAGCGTGATAGAACTTTTTCCGATGGTCCAAGTTCCGCTGACGAAGAAACATCATTGTATATTACTCATCCATCGGGCACTTCAGTGGCTATCGAGGATTTAGCATTAACCATGACATATTCACCAAGTTCGAAAATTTTTCAACATGATCAAATAGAATTGATGGAAGGTGGCTCGGATATCACTGTGACAAGAGAAAACGCAAGAGAATATGCAAATCTTACGATCAATTACTGCCTTAACCAAGGAATTTATAGACAACTCGAAGCGTTTAAATCGGGCTTTTCAAAAGTCTTTCCAATGGAAAAGCTCCATGTCTTTAGTCCAGACGAAATGAGAGCGATGCTTTGTGGAGAACAGAATCCACAATGGACGAGAGAAGATTTGCTCAATTACACTGAGCCAAAATTAGGATACACAAAAGAAAGGTAAGACAATATATCAACGATATGATGTTGTACTCTGTGTATAGTATCGTAACTTATTTTTTGTAATAAATTTATTATGAGAAAAATCTATACAAATCTGCACTATTCATGTGATATGGACTCACATGATAGACATAGCGTCAGACTGGAGTCCTATGAAGTGTGTTTGCCGCGTATCGCGTAACCACGTAACCAATAATCAATAAAACGCGAAACACAACAGCAGATTGCTTCTAATTGGTTACGCAGTTACGCGATACGTAGCAAATACGCTTCATCTGACTCCAGCCTTAATCTCACACTATTTCATTCAGTGCTATTTTTCCAGCCCTGGTTTCCAAAGATTTGTCAACGTACTGTTATCATTAACTGGATCTGAAAGAAAAGCATTCTTACAATTTGCCACCGGTTGTTCGGCTCTACCTCCAGGTGGTTTATGTAATTTACACCCCAGATTGACAGTCGTGCGGAAAGTGGACGCTGGTTCTGGTGGTTATCCTTCTGTTAATACTTGTGTTCATTACTTAAAATTACCAGAATATCCTACTGAAGAAATCCTGAGAGAAAGGCTGTTGGCTGCTACCCGAGAAAGAGGGTTTCATTTGAATTGAATTTATTCTCTTATCTCAAAATTCAAATTAGTCATAAATTATGCGGAGAAAAAAAATTATACTTAACAGATTGAGATAGGTATACATACATATGTGCGTGCGTGCGTGCGTGTTGTATATGTAAAAACAGATGTACGGCCTCTTTATTGTAATTTGATAATTTTATTTTTCTGGTACGAATTAGTATAAACAGATAGCAAAAATACGTATCTAAAATGTTTAAATATATTTCTTTGGTCTTTTTTTTTGTTTTGCCTCCATATTTTATTTCTGAATTTAGATAAAAAGTCATATCATATATTCTTGTTCTTTTTTTCTATCCTTTTTCTTTTCTCAGATATACCTACGTTGAAAAATGTATTTTACTATTTCAGTAAATTCGGTTTCGATCAATAAATAATTTATTATTTAATGCTTCAAGCTCTCTTAAAATCACATTAATTTTCTGTATATTGATCTTCGTAATATTTCGCATATATCTATATACATTGGGTTGATTCATAAATAACTTTCATTTTCTTTTACTAAGTTTTTATAAATAATAAAACGCAGTGAGCTACGATACGTTTAGTATTTCTTAATTTTCTCGCATAACGTGAATTTTATTTCATCGATAATTTTAAACCGTTGTTATTGGAGTTGGAATAACCTTGATTCGGAATCAGTCCATAAGTCATTCGATATCTTCCGAAATAAATTATCATAAACTATTTTGACACTGTTTGATCTGTTATAACACTTTCACTATAGATTAATGTAATTTGCCAGATTAATGTAATTTGTTCAGCCAAGTTCAGTTCCCTTAATAAATTCTCTAAAATAATGTTATACATTATGGCGCACATATGTACTTTCAAATCTTCCGTTTTAAGAGTATTTTTACGATTTCATAAAATAATGTACTGTAATATATACGGATTTGCAACTAAGGGATTCTTTACTACTAAATGAATGTAAAATTATTAAGTGTAATTAAAGTGTAGCTTGGGATTCTTAAAAGATAAATTTATAGTATCTACAACATAACTTATGAATCTGGACTCGGTGCTGGACCTCTCGATCTTGACCAAGGTAATCGCCATCTCCTATAAAAACAAAACGATATATTAATTCCTATTGATATAAAAATTAGATCTTTTTACATTCTAAGGTCATCTAAATTTATCATACTCTACTCTTCTAATTTTTAATATTTAAAAAAATATATATATATATTGTATATTAAAAGCAATGTGACAGATTATTATTATTTTCTTATTCTTATACTGCAAATCGAAAATTATTTATTTGAATACACATACCCGCGAATGCTTGAATGCGCACAAGTGCGGTGCGTACATGTACACGCGTATGTATGTTGTATTATATAATTATTGGAATATTCAGAAGTATAAATGACACGTTTTAAAAATTTGATTGTATAAACTATTATAAAATTGGTCGAATTTGAAAATAATTTTTCATAAAATATCTATATTTGCTATTTTCATGGGAGAAAAACTTGGAAGTTTTTTACTTGAATAGAGAGCCATTTATTTTAATGGCTGAATAGCCATTTTCTTCATTATAGAAATGTTATCATATTTTGAAAATAGTCTGCAAAAAACAAATTTAAAAAAAAATTTTATTTTCTTTTTGCTCATTTCTATCCCTTCGCTTTCTTTTATTTTCTTTATTATGATAATACTTATATGCACATATATTATGTAAAGAAATTATTATGCTCTAAAAATGTTTATGTAAAAGAAAATTATGTAAATCGAAATTGAGAGAGAAAAAGAGAGGGAGAGAGAGAGAGAGAGACATAATTCGTAAAATAATAAATTTTTCATTCATGATATTAAAAATGTTTCGTATAGTATTTAGGCCAATATTTACAGCTTTCAAACACTACTCCTTAACTGTATATTTATGTATTTAACGTCTAAATATTCTATATGCTAAAAAAAAACGCAAGAGTATGTCTTTACATGTGGAACGAAAAAACAAGTTACGATATTATGTTGCGAGCGTTACCAAAATCGAATAAACTAATCACTATATCATTGTACAATACTATGCTACTTAATGCTCAGGCGCGTGATTATTATAGAAAAAATTCGATATATATATATATATATATATATAGCTGTAATAATAGTTTCTAGAATATAAGATATAAAGATAATATAAATGTGAGAAAAGATTGAATTAATATGATATATTGACTTTAAGAATTATCATTACTGTAATATAAATTATTCTCATGAAGGAGATGAATAAAAGCAAAAAAGTGCTGTAATGTATAATATATTTCCCAATATATACCTTTGTTACAAGTTTTATAAAGTTATACATAAACATTATGTATACCGTATATATCAATATAATTTGCATATACGATCTATAACAGGATACGTAACATTTATATTTTATTATTAATTATGTATTAACGCTTTCATTTTTTCTTTCGTATCCTCTAATCAAACTGTTTTTCATCTACTATATTTACATTGAATTACGCGTTTATTCTATTTAAGTAAAAAAAAAAAAAAATTGCAACAAGATGTGTATTACTAAACTCTTTTTCTATGTAACGTTAGTTATTGTGCCAAATAGGCTGTCACCATAGATGTGATTTTTTATATTTAATTTTTAGGATCCTTATATATATATATATATGCAGTATTATATTTTTTTTTATGACAACATATTTACATATGTACGTATATACGTAAATACATGTACGTATATAAGGTGTCCAGTAAGTGACAAAAGTAATCGTAACAACGGTATAGATTCCCGAAATCATTGAAACAAAAATGCCAAAATATCGAAGATACTACAGTTTTTGAGTTATAAGTATTTAAAACTAGTGAATCATATTGCTTAAAATTCGCGCAATCAAATATAGTTGAACATGCCAATCTCACATAAACGCGCTATCTTTAGGCGATATTGTTCTATAATTATTATATATTATAACCTCGATATTTTGGTATTAGAATTTTCGTCTCAAAATGATTTCAGAAATCTATCTTTAAATATTGTTACAAACTTTACAACACACCCTGTATATGTATGTACGTACATATATATTTATGCATGTATGTATGCATATATATACGTACGTATGATTTATTATATAGAAGAATTATATATTTTACAATTTTGATAACAGAAATTTCTTTTGCATCTCACTGTTTAACACTGGTGTTACTAGTCACTTTTTCAGTACATTATTTGCCTCAGCACGTTCTTCTTCTAATTCCTTAGATGTAATATCCAGCTTTGACCTTGCGAAGTTGTTAACTGGGAGATTCTGAAAATAGATCATTATAAGATGAATATTTTTCTGTTTTTTTTTTATAAAATTTGTCTAAATATGGTGAAATGCTGCATTTACTTATAATAATTTTGATTTTTGAATAATCAATTTAATTTTGAATAATTGTTAAAAAAACATCGCTAATTGTGTAAGTGCAAATTAAATCGCTGCATTAAGATACAGAAGTATGTCAAATATGGAATATTTCAAAATTATGAAAAAAAAGTCGATATTTGTATCATACATCGACTTAAGTTCGAATTACTTTGAGATATATTTTTTTACATGATAACTTACTTGCACTATCTCATATTGCTTGTTCTTGATAATGACAGGAAAGGAAAATACAATATCTTTTGGAATTCCATAACTTCCATCAGATACAACACCCATGCTAACCCATTCTCCAGGTTTAGTGCCAAACCACCAATCTTTCATATGATCTCCGGCGGCTTTAGCAGCAGACATAGCAGAAGACATTTTTCTAGCCGCTATTACGGCAGCGCCGCGTTTTTGAATTGTCTCTACAAAAGTGTTATTCAACCACTCATCATCGTTTATCTCAGATAATACTGTTTTTGCGCCAGATAAAAGCGTTACAGTTGCATGCGCTGCATCTGGATATTGCGTGGAACTGTGATTACCCCAGATAATGACATTCTTCACTTTATCCACCTGTATTAACAAGATTATAGAATTTATAGGAATTTATCAAAACAGTACATATATATGTTGCAACAATATAAGTATAGTCTTATTGCTAATACAAAAAAACATTTTAAATGAAAGAAATATCAACTCTCTCTCAATGATAAATCAAATTTCATATTTTGTCAAAAAAATGTTCTAAGCGTGATAATATATATTACCTGTACATTTAATCGTGCGGCTAATGCTGCCTGTGCTCTATTTTGGTCCAATCTAGTCATCGCCGTAAAATTTTCTTTTGGAATAGATGGTGCATAATGTGAACAAATAAGCGCATTAGTATTGGCAGGATTACCTACAACTAACACCTTGACATCTTTACGTGCATATTTATCCATTGCTTCCCCTTGCACCTTGAAAATTTCTATATTTGCAGCCAAAAGATCTTTACGTTCCATTCCTTCTTTTCTTGGCATTGCACCAACCAGAAAAGCAGCTGCTACGTTATTGAAGGCCTTGGCTGGTTCAGCCGTTGGCAAAATCTCTAAAAATTTAAATTAAGCTATTTACAACTATACAAATTGTTAATAAATATAAAAATTAGAATATAAACATAAATATAGCAATATAATGTTATATGCATATTCTATACTATATAAACATAAATTTGTCAAGGAACATGTACTTTCTTAATACTGGAATTGCCAATAGTATTCTACTAGAATTGCTAAAGATGTTAATTCGGCAATATTCTATGTTTATTTCTGGTTGATTATGAGTAGTTATTTCAGTATTATTTGTATTTTTTTAATTAATTGTATTGTATTCACATATTTTTAATATATTCTGTATAATGTGTATCTAATAACAAATTAAAATTATTAATGGAACCAAAAGATCATCATTAGAAGTATATAATAATAACATCAATGTTTTTTTTTGTTATTAATTTATCTCATAAGATTTAACAAGACATTTCTGTATTATTTTTAAAAATATTCTTTTACACAAATAAACCTTAAAATTCTGATACAATATCAGAATTTGATATTAAGTTTCTTGTACGTATAATTTGTCTTTACTATTACTATATGTATAATACATATAATAATGGACATCTCTCTTGTGCGCACGTACACACGTATGTACACACGCGCGCATGCATTATTAAATATTCGTAATTAGATATCTGTGCACATATATGAACATGTTTAATATTCTTCATACGAGACTAATTTTTAAATGAGTTCTTAACACTTACCTCGTAAGAGAGGAAGTGCTAAATCTTCTAATTCCATAACCACACCGTCCAATACCTTCATCATAGGTGGAATATCTAATAATCTGAGATTAATAGGTTGTTGTAAACCAAAAACTGTACCAGCTGCAATCTGATACAGCAACGAATATGCAATTTGACCAGCAGCACCAGTAACCACGACATTTATTGGTTCCGTCTAATACAAAAAATTAAAAAAAATTCTTATTTTTATATATTACGTTTTAATAATAATATAATAGTTTTTTCGTAATTAAAATTGCATTATGTACAATTATTGTAATAAGCTAATCACCCGTATATCTATATTTTACAATTAATATATACTATTATTTTTCAAGAATAGTAAAACATATTAAGTTTAATATACAAGTTTTTAACAAATTTTAATATTGTAATATATAAAAATTGTCTTATTAAAACAATCATTTGTGCAAGCGCGTGTAAATATGTGTATGTCCGTGTGTGTCCTTCCAATGTAATCCGATTTTTTTTTAACACACCGCACGCACACGCGCGCGCAGGTGTATGTGTGTAAAAAAAAAAACTGATTAAATTTAAATTAGCAAATTTAATATGTATTTAATACGTGAAAATCATTGACAAGCAAGTTAACATACACATACGACACAGGATTACGATTTTACGTGAAGGTCAAATAAAGGTGAAACTAAAGATAAATTTTGCTAAGACATACACGATATCAACTACATTTTTCGTTATCACAAAATCAATAATATATAATATCATAAACTTACCATTTTTCTTGTAATACGCTTATTAGCGAAACGATGAAAGAAAAGAACCGTCTAAAGTACAATTAGTATGATTAAACCAGAGGATAAAAGACTACCCTCAACATTCACGACTGGAAGCGAACACTCGTCACCCGACCGACTCTGGAAAAAATAATGAAATAGCTGCGTTCGGAGTGCTCTTTTTCTATAGTGCACGTGACATATGCTATAATATAAGAGCACTCCGACGCCTCAGATTTGCTGTTTAACGAAAACGCAGCTATGGCCACTGAAAACTGAAGTATGGTGAAAGTAAAGTCCTAGATATCATGGTGGAATATTTCCACCATGCTACGGCGTGTTCAGATTCCCACCCGAGTGCTCCCTGGGTGTCATGTCATCCTTGTTTAACATTTGGCAAACAATAAAGATAGAAGGATACCTGAGTGGCACTCGGGTGGGAATCTGAATATAGCCCTAGATATCAGAGAAGCGCAACCGATGTTCCGCGTCCTGATTAGCTGACTGTCAGCCAATCATGACATTCATTCAGTGGTATTAAAAATGGCTGACTGAGTGCCACTGTCACCTAGTGACCCTCTAATAAGAGTCTGGACACGTGAAGTCCGCCATTATTCGTCGAAATTGTGCGAGAGAGAAAAAATCATGCTATCTCATTCTAGTGGCGCTGTAAGTTGTAGCTGATTGTAGCTCTACAAACTTCATAGTTTCTGTTTCTG
>NW_017275337.1:1999176-2012168 GCF_001594065.2 Cyphomyrmex costatus | reverse complement strand
CATATTTAAAAAATACTTTTTGAATATGATATGCTGATTGGGTAGCACGGCGCTAGTGCTGCACCAGTTTTCCCAGTGGAAAACGCTATAACTAACCGGCCCACAGTAACTTTGCAGGCCGATTAGTTAATCGAAGTTTGGTGACAGTGGCCCTAATAGACGATTGGTGAATTTCATATTTCGTCTGCAAACGACGCCATTTCTATTACTTTTTTATTACTTTCCTTAGTAATTTTGCGATACTGACTTAAGGTACCTTTTCACGAGCTGCTGAAACTGGCCGTTCCAGCGACAAAAAAGGTCATGAGATAAAAACTGACGAATAGCAAGCGTCATATTCGCTTGCTATTCGTCAATTTTTATCATGTAACCTTTTTTGTCGCTGGAACGGCCAGTTTCAGCAGCTCGTGAAAAGGTACCTTTAAGCCGGTAGCGTTTCTCTGATATATCTTAGGACTCTATCTTCAGCTAGCCTATTTGAATTAATGAATACAGAATTAAGAATGGAGGCGAAAGGCGCAACGAGTGCAATAACGATTGCCGAACAAATAGTAGGAAGATGCCTGTCTATGTGTCCGGAAAAAGAGCGACTTATGTAAGTTTTTTCGCAAAGTGTGTGTGGACGAAGGTTGTAAACCAAATTTTGAAATATGTACAATTAACTTTTGCTTCAAATTTCTCACAAATGTCAACATGAATTTTCATTTATTTTCCTACTATTTTACATTTGAAAATGAGATATGTGTATTATTAGGTGTAATTATAAAAAAGATTATTATATATCTTGTATTTTTATATGTAACATGCGAATTTAATATACGGCTTTTCAAATTTTGAATTATTTTTTCAGGAGAGAACGAGCAGGTTTGTTACACAAATATGAAATTGATGAGGGAATGAAACACATGAAAAAACCCAAAGCTGATCCAGCAAAGATTATAAAATGCTTCAGTCGCTCTGCTGCTGGACAAGTTATGACCGATCCAAATATGTTGCGTCCTCCACATGTATTATTGTCCACTGTCCGATACTTGTTCACCAAGTAATTTCAACTATCTATTTAAGTATGATTTATTTCTAAGATTTCTAAAAATACATTATTACTGTTAAACATTACTGCTATTAGAATATCTATATAATAAAACATTGTTTATTATTCTAATTTATTGCAAGATTTATAATACTTAAAATATATATCATTTCAGGATAATTACACAAACTGATTTAGATTGGGTATTGATATATGATTTTGTATTTGATAGATTAAGGTCAGTACGACAAGATGCAGTAATACAAAGAGTTGATACTGTCACAAGTATTCTCCTTCTTGAGCCAATTATTCGATTTCATATATATGCTGCACAGAGGTACAAGTTAATCGAATACAATCATTACTAATTTCAATTGAATTCTCTTTAAAAGTGCTAAGAAATAGGTTCTTTTTTTAGGCTATGTGAAAGAGACATTTCAGAATTTGATGCAAAAATAAATAGCAAACATCTATTTGAATGTATCAAGCGATTACTTATATTATATGATCGACAAAATAAAAATGTAACCAATAATACAGAAGTACATAAAGATTTTGAAAAATTAGCATTAGACAATAGCCGATCAGAAATGGAAGCTGTATATATTCTTCTTCATATTGGAGATTGTGAGGCTTTAAAAAGAGCTTTTACCCTTCCATCTGATTTAAAGTAAGTTGTCATTATTGTGATAAAAAAAAATTAAAGCTATTATATATATATGTGTGCAAGTATTACAAGCATTAAAAATATTTAACATTAACTTTTTTACATATTTATTTTTTATGTTGTATGTGCAGAAAATCACCAGCAATTCAGTTAGCCACAAAAATATCACTTGCTTGGTATTTAAGAAACTATGTTTGTATTTGTCATTTGGTTGGACAGTTACCCCCCATATTAGCTTGTGCATTCTTTTGTAATTTGCAGAGCTTCAGAAGGTATAATTCACTTATTTCTATTATTAACGCATGTAAACAATTTTCAATAATTAAGCTTTGCTAAATAATTATTTAAATAAGGGATATATTATATTTCAGAAATGTTCTACAAATCATGAGTTCTGGCTACAATAACAGAGTATTGACATTTCCGGGACAAAAATTACAAGAACTTTTATTTTATAAAGATATAAGCAAAATCCAAGCGGATTGTAAATTATTTGGCTTGACGTTTACCAACGAAAATGTTTTATTTCAAAAATCGCAGTTCAACGAACAAATCTTACTAGTTTGTATAAAATTCAGATGTTAATTATTCTATACAAAAAGATACAATTCCTTTTTTTATTTTATCAGACTTCACTTTTTATGTTGCAGGCCAATCCTGAAATGTATTACACTTCTGCGACGTTACATAAATTTATACCAAAAATTCTTTTGGAATGTACCTCTAACGATGAATGTTGAAATAATATTTACATATATCAAATGTTTTCTATGCAACTACAGATTTATTGAATCTAAACTAATAAAGTTTGAACTTTAAAAATATCAGTTATATGTATATTTGATAGACATATATAGTATGTATACTAACTTTAAATTGTAATGTTCCTCTTAATCACAAATTTATTTGTTATTAAATGATTATAACAATTACAGTTCGTATTAGACCGACGAGGATAAATTAATTAAAAGAAATAAAAAATAAACCTATTTTTTAATAAAAGCAAATCTTGGTACTTAAAAATTTCAGAGTAAATTTATGTACACAGCCAATTCTGCAAATTCTGAAATCTTTTTCGGTCTTGAAACACAAACATGAACAGAACTAAAGTAGTAGTAATATATTAAATTGATAAGCAATTTTTTATGTTAATAAGCATCTTAGGATATTAACAATCTGATGTTAATGTAACCACTATGGAATATCATTATGGACGACAGATAATTTTTTATGGTTACAGATTTTACGGTTTCTTATCAATTATCCATTAGACCCTTGCCTTTAAGCTTAAAGTAATGTTAGTGCCATCGAGTTTAAAATCCAGATCGGATTTGATTTATATATGATTTATCTATCATGGAAAGACAATTTTATCATGTAAATAATTTTGCATTAATCTATAACTGATAAGTCTTAACATGTATTATAATCATATTTCATACTATATACAATTAACAAAATATCCATTTAAGCCAAATGTTAAAGAGAGTTTATACAACTTAAATAATTGCCTCTTCCTAATGTTTCTTGTAAACTAAGATTTGAATCTCATTTTAAAAATCAGCTTTTATGATCCTTGTAACAGATGCTCAAAATGCACCATGTTACTGATACAAATCAAATTTATGTATGTATATACACATACAATATATACATATAAATTTCATACAATTTGTTCAAGTTTTATTGAGAAAAATATTTTAAACACGTTTCTGTAATATAATATAATAATATCTATTGAGAATCACTAGAAGAGCTACTAGAAGAGTCTGTAGACATAACTTCGACATCTTCTGTTTCTTGTTTATGTGTATTCACAGCCACACTGCCTTGTCCACCAACTGACATATGAATCTCTCCCGATGGATGCCAGGCAAATTGATTTGATTGCGAAACAGGTGGGTCTAAAACAATAAAAATATCTTTAAAACCTGTTCATCCTTATATCAATTCAAATATGATAGACACAAAAAATTTTACCTCCAGCAGGATGTCCTGCCCTATGTAAATCTGATGGTACTCCTAGATGAGACCCAAGTAATTGTCCATTTAAAGGTAGATTGTTTGAGTCACTCAATCGTCCTAGAAATCCTACTCTCATTTCGAGATCTGTGGGATATGGTCTTCTTGGATCTCCCTGCTGCCATGTTAAAGGTGCACAAATTGCATTGGTTGCACTTATTCTATGTGCATATTTAATAAGCTCTTCCGAAGGAACTGGCCTCTTATTGGCACGTGCGATAGATTGTAATTTTTGTTTTGCTTGATAAATTGCAGTAGCCAAAATCTGTTCTGCTTCTTTCAACTGTCGTTGCAGTTGCTGGATATCCTGATCTTGTCTCTCTACCTCTGCTTTTAATGCTTCCATCTTCAAGTTAATTTTAGCCTGTTCAGCAGCTCGTTTCAGCATCGCCTTTAATTCATTATCCTTGGCAACTAACAATTCAGTTAACTGAGCATGTTCTATGCTTGAAAGTTTTGAAGGCTTCTGAGCAATTGTGTTTTCTATCATCTCCCTGAAAACAAATAACAGAATATTTTTAATTACAAAAAATAAAGTAAAACATATAAGATGAAAAAAATATAGATTAATCAATTACAAAACCCTTCTCTCTGTTGCAAATACTTATATTTTTATTCCAGTTATATGAAATACTTGAAATTTGTGTTTTAATTAAGTTATATTAACTTAAGAAAATTAATATCAGACAAATATATTTTATTATTAGTAAACTTACTTTGCTATCAACTCGATATCATCCACCAGTGATAATAGAACTTCTCTTGTACTTCTACTTGATGCCATCGCAATTGATCACTTAATAAGCAGACTGTACCAAATTATGTGTGAATTCTTTTAATTGACAATATATAATTAACGTAACAGCGATATCAGTTACGTGACGAGATTTTAATCCAGCTAGCAATTCAGCAGGAAAACAAACATCGCGTGCCGTCGACTTATTTAATCTGAATGGAACAATGAGACATTCCTATTGCGATAAAATACTTAAAATGTATATTTTATTAAATATGTTTTAAATATCACAATAAAATGTGTTGACAGAGAATTTCACGGTTTAACCATCGATCGATTCTCTTCTTAGTTAATGGCTCCAACCTCCCAGGAGGCAATAGGGAAGATTCGAACCAAAAAATCGTGGACATTACCGACACGATCGTGGACATTGGCTACATAGTTCATGTTTTGTGGACATAGAGGCGCTTCAAAATAAAGTAACGGATTCACACTGCATCCGATTTTCGTCGTACGACGACTCTGCAACCAATCAGGAAAATCGTATCATCAATGCGAAGCAAATCCTGTTTTCTGATTGGTTGCAGATTCGTCGTACGACGAAAATCGGATGCAGTGTGAATCCAGCATAACGTGCCCAAGGTATGTATGAGTATGTATGTATGGATATTCATCATACGACATATCGTACTCATCGCCCTCTGGCCTTTGTATTTCATGCATTCTCGCGCGTCTCCCGCCCAAACCTGGGGACTTTTCGTGGTCGCTGGTCTGCATCCCTGCGTGTTATACAAATGTTGCTTTTGCGCGTTCTGCCAACAAATCGGTTGAAATCGGTCGAATGTTTTCGTCGCGTTTGACGTCAGAGTCTCGCATTCCCGATCATATTCTGGAGTAACATCACGAATGATAAGCACGTCGGACTTCTCGTCACATCATGTACATTAAGCAGGTATTGTAAGCAAATTGTATTTGGATTTGTGTCGCAACTTAACAGCATTCTTGACGGAGCTATGCTCCGTCTTTACACAATTTTACCTACCTTGTATTTCTTCCATTCTAATTCTTGATTAGATTATTATCGAGGTTTTATGTGCATAAATTATACGTTACCATGAATACACAAGTTACTGTCGAATTTCTAAGGCTAATCTATTAATTCGGAGCAACGATACATTGTTGTTATTACGATTTTTTTGA
This sequence comes from Cyphomyrmex costatus, assembly GCF_001594065.2. Classification (NCBI taxonomy): domain Eukaryota; kingdom Metazoa; phylum Arthropoda; class Insecta; order Hymenoptera; family Formicidae; genus Cyphomyrmex; species Cyphomyrmex costatus. The sequence continues at coordinate 2,006,513 of NW_017275337.1, read as the reverse complement.
TGGGTTTGTGTTGGAACAGGTAATCATCCAAGGATTTAAGTCATATCGTGAACAGACAGTTGTCGAGCCATTCGATCCAAGACACAATGTAGTGGGTATGTAATTGATGAGCTTGTACAGGATTGATACGCAGTTAATAAGATTTACATCATTTGTATGTGTACATTGTATGCTTTCCTTTTAAAGGGCACACTGGACACAAACGTCGTTCTATCTTTATCATTCGTTGAATGTTAAGAAGGATAGAACGACGTTTGTGTCGAGTGTGCCCTCTAAAAGGAAACCATACATTGTAACTGAGAGAATACTATTCTTTCAAGTTGGCAGAAATGGTTCTGGCAAGAGTAACTTCTTTTATGCGATTCAATTTGTCTTAAGTGATGAGTTCTCCCATCTCAGACCAGAACAGAGACAGGGGCTATTGCATGAAGGGACAGGACCTCGTGTTATATCTGCCCACGTAGAAATCATATTTGATAATTCTGACGGAAGATTACCGGTAAAAATCATTAGTAGTTTATGTCACTAAACTTCTACATGCGCGCGTACGCGCGTGTATGTGTGTAATATTAAATTAAATATACATATATATTTAATATCATTTTAGATTTTGTCAATATGTATAATTTTATCTCTTTTTTTTTTTTATTTAGATCGATAAGGATGAAGTTTATTTAAGGAGAGTAATCGGCTCCAAGAAGGACCAATATTTTCTCAACAAAAAAATTGTGACAAGAAATGATGTGATGAATTTATTAGAGTCTGCAGGATTTTCTAGATCAAATCCATATTATATCGTGAAGCAAGGAAAGGTTTGTTAACATAGTATATATATATATATATATATATTCATATTTATCTATAGTATAATATAATTATTTTGTAGATAAATCAAATGGCAACAGCACCAGATTCCCACAGATTGAAATTATTAAGAGAGGTAGCGGGTACTAGAGTATACGATGATAGAAGAGAAGAATCAAAGTCTATTTTGAAAGAAACAGAAGGGAAATTAGAAAAAATCGAAGATTTTCTGCGAACAATAGGTAATTATAAAGATCAAAACCTCCAAGATTTATTTAAAATAGATAAAGCAAAAAAATAAATAAATAATTATTTTATATTTTGTAGAAGAGCGTTTGAAAACACTTGAGGAAGAGAAGGAAGAACTGAAAGAATATCAACGTTGGGACAAACAACGTCGTTGTTTAGAATATACAATCCATGAACGCGAACTTAAAGAAAATAAAAGAAAATTAGAAGAGCTCGAGGAGTCTAGAGCAAATAGCGGAGCTGAGCAGGCGAGATTAGGTGCCGAAGCTAAAACAGCGCAAGAGATGGTACGTGCAGCTACAAAGAGGCTAAAGGAAGCAAAAAAGGAAGTGCAGACTGCCAAAGAAGAAAGAGACACTCTTAGGTAATACATATACTAAAGATTGCATATATATATATATAAAATAAACGATAGAGAAGTATTTGCAATAAAATGTTTGTAAAATGCAGTGCGGAGCAACAACAATTGCTGAAAGAAAAGAATAAGTTAACTTTTACTATTAACGACTTGTTAGAGGAAGTAAAAGGTGATAATGACAGCAAAAAACGAGCTCAACAAGAGTTAGAAAAATTGAAGTCTAATATCGCTGCTCGAGAAACTGAGTTAAAGTCTCTTAAGCCAGAGGTGAAAAAAATTTCAGATATTTAATGTAGATGAGATTAAATATATTTTTTAATTTATGCGTGTTTTTTTATTTATAATATTAGAATGTGTAGGGAAACATTTTTCTTTACAGTATGAACGAATGAAACGTGTTGAAGAAGAGTGTACACGAGAATTACAGTTAAAAGAGCAAAAACGCAAAGAATTATATGCTAAACAAGGTCGTGGTAGTCAATTTACCACTAAGGTAAAAATTATTATTGTGAATCCATAATAACTAAATTGTATTTCTGTTTTTATACTTAAACCCTAATATAATAGTTTAAAGATTTATTTAATATATTGATAGGATGAAAGAGATAAGTGGATACAAAATGAACTTAAGCAGCTTACGAAACAGATAAAGGATAAAGAAGAGCATCAAAAAAAGATTAGCGAAGATTTAAAACGTGATGCAGAGAAACAGATTGCTTTGGAAAAGAAAATAGGAGATCATACGCGCGAGATGGAACAACAACGTGCGTCAATAGACGATCATAACAAGCAATATTATGAACTTACAAAATCGAAAGATCAGTGTCAAGCAACTCGAAAAGAACAGTATGTTTAATTTATTAAATTAATAAACGCATTAGAATTCTTAGAAATCTTTACAAACTAAATATGTCGGATTGCAGATATCGGCAGGAGAGTGTATTGCAATTAAATTTATCTGGTTTAAAGGAGGATTTAGCGAAAGCAGATCAAAGTCTAAGATCCATGGCTGGCAAACCTATTTTAAATGGCAGGGATAGCGTACGCAAAGTACTAGACACTTTTCGGTAAGATCAATTTTTTTATAATATAAATAAATGTATTATATGCATAATTTTTTAAAGAAATGTTTTAACGCTTCCGTTTTAAAATCCATGATGAGATGATGATAACATGTAATATATACGATATTTAATATCTTTGTAGTGGGCGAAAAGATATGGTTAATGAAGTGAGTAGCTATTTTTTTTTTTATTTAGATCGATAAGGATGAAGTTTATTTAAGGAGAGTAATCGGCTCCAAGAAGGACCAATATTTTCTCAACAAAAAAATTGTGACAAGAAATGATGTGATGAATTTATTAGAGTCTGCAGGATTTTCTAGATCAAATCCATATTATATCGTGAAGCAAGGAAAGGTTTGTTAACATAGTATATATATATATATATATATATTCATATTTATCTATAGTATAATATAATTATTTTGTAGATAAATCAAATGGCAACAGCACCAGATTCCCACAGATTGAAATTATTAAGAGAGGTAGCGGGTACTAGAGTATACGATGATAGAAGAGAAGAATCAAAGTCTATTTTGAAAGAAACAGAAGGGAAATTAGAAAAAATCGAAGATTTTCTGCGAACAATAGGTAATTATAAAGATCAAAACCTCCAAGATTTATTTAAAATAGATAAAGCAAAAAAATAAATAAATAATTATTTTATATTTTGTAGAAGAGCGTTTGAAAACACTTGAGGAAGAGAAGGAAGAACTGAAAGAATATCAACGTTGGGACAAACAACGTCGTTGTTTAGAATATACAATCCATGAACGCGAACTTAAAGAAAATAAAAGAAAATTAGAAGAGCTCGAGGAGTCTAGAGCAAATAGCGGAGCTGAGCAGGCGAGATTAGGTGCCGAAGCTAAAACAGCGCAAGAGATGGTACGTGCAGCTACAAAGAGGCTAAAGGAAGCAAAAAAGGAAGTGCAGACTGCCAAAGAAGAAAGAGACACTCTTAGGTAATACATATACTAAAGATTGCATATATATATATATAAAATAAACGATAGAGAAGTATTTGCAATAAAATGTTTGTAAAATGCAGTGCGGAGCAACAACAATTGCTGAAAGAAAAGAATAAGTTAACTTTTACTATTAACGACTTGTTAGAGGAAGTAAAAGGTGATAATGACAGCAAAAAACGAGCTCAACAAGAGTTAGAAAAATTGAAGTCTAATATCGCTGCTCGAGAAACTGAGTTAAAGTCTCTTAAGCCAGAGGTGAAAAAAATTTCAGATATTTAATGTAGATGAGATTAAATATATTTTTTAATTTATGCGTGTTTTTTTATTTATAATATTAGAATGTGTAGGGAAACATTTTTCTTTACAGTATGAACGAATGAAACGTGTTGAAGAAGAGTGTACACGAGAATTACAGTTAAAAGAGCAAAAACGCAAAGAATTATATGCTAAACAAGGTCGTGGTAGTCAATTTACCACTAAGGTAAAAATTATTATTGTGAATCCATAATAACTAAATTGTATTTCTGTTTTTATACTTAAACCCTAATATAATAGTTTAAAGATTTATTTAATATATTGATAGGATGAAAGAGATAAGTGGATACAAAATGAACTTAAGCAGCTTACGAAACAGATAAAGGATAAAGAAGAGCATCAAAAAAAGATTAGCGAAGATTTAAAACGTGATGCAGAGAAACAGATTGCTTTGGAAAAGAAAATAGGAGATCATACGCGCGAGATGGAACAACAACGTGCGTCAATAGACGATCATAACAAGCAATATTATGAACTTACAAAATCGAAAGATCAGTGTCAAGCAACTCGAAAAGAACAGTATGTTTAATTTATTAAATTAATAAACGCATTAGAATTCTTAGAAATCTTTACAAACTAAATATGTCGGATTGCAGATATCGGCAGGAGAGTGTATTGCAATTAAATTTATCTGGTTTAAAGGAGGATTTAGCGAAAGCAGATCAAAGTCTAAGATCCATGGCTGGCAAACCTATTTTAAATGGCAGGGATAGCGTACGCAAAGTACTAGACACTTTTCGGTAAGATCAATTTTTTTATAATATAAATAAATGTATTATATGCATAATTTTTTAAAGAAATGTTTTAACGCTTCCGTTTTAAAATCCATGATGAGATGATGATAACATGTAATATATACGATATTTAATATCTTTGTAGTGGGCGAAAAGATATGGTTAATGAAGTGAGTAGCTACTACGGACCTGTAATTGAAAATTTCAACTGTGACAAGAGCGTTTATATGGCTGTTGAAGTAACCGCTGGGAATAGATTGTTTCATCACATTGTGGAGACCGATAAGTTTGGCACAAAAATTTTAAAAGAAATGAACAATCAACGGTTGCCAGGAGAAGTAACTTTTATGCCACTGAATAGACTGCATGTAAAAGATATTGATTATCCACAGACCTCTGATGCTATACCCATGATATCCAAGTTAAATTATGATCCTAAATTTGATAAAGCGTTAAGGTAAAAGCATATAAAATAAAAATTATTAAATAAGAATTATTTTACTTTCTTGCTCTATTTGTTTTTGTGATATATAATTTATATTATTATTGTACATTTGTTTTTAACATATATTTTTGTTAAATATAGATATATATTTGGGAAGACTTTGATCTGTCGTAATCTGGAAGCAGCAACAACTTTGGCGCGGGATTCCGGTTTAGATTGTGTTACGTTAGAAGGAGACCAAGTTTCATCCAAAGGCTCCTTAACTGGCGGATATTTCAATACACTCAGGTCTCGGCTTGAGATACAAAAAACAAGATCGGAATTAATGTCACAAATTTCTACTCTCGAAACCCAATTAACGACACTTAAGGAAGAAATCAGAAAGGCGGATCAAAATATTAGTTCTTACGTTAGCGAAATGCAAAGGACTGAAACTAAAAATAGTAAAGCTAAGTAAGTAATTATATAGATGATATTTTTTTTATCTAGGATTATAATTATTGATTTCAAAACTTATATATTTTACGTGCACGCACGCGCGCGCGCGCACACACACACACACACACACACACACACACAAAATATAAGACATCGAGCGGCTTGTCTCGGTACGATTGACTCGCAATCTGTACGGAGATTCGGATTCAGTATCATATGCGATTTTTCGCGTTTAAAAAGTCAAAACTAGCCCGAAATGTCTACCTGGTGATCAAAAGAGACCTTTGATTACCCACGTCGATCCGGCGTTAAATTGTAAGTCCTATATATCAGTGGATAGATCCCTCAGGCTAGAGAGGAGGGAGGGGAAATTGGACATTAGGTTAACAACTTAATTTCATTGTTCCAAAAATCTCATGAGAGGTAGGCCCTGTCCCGACTGTGGGATGTTGCGCCATCGAATGGGATGTGCGTGCGTACGTAAGTGCGTGCGTGCGTGCGTGCGTGCGTGCGTGCGTGCATGCGCGTGTGCGTGTGCATGTGAATTTAATTATGGGGATTAATTAACAGTTCATTATTAACTTGACAGAGATATATACGACAAAATGAAAGCAGAAATACGTCTTATGAAGGAAGAATTAAGTGCTATAGAAAGGTATCGGGCACCAAAAGAAAAGAGTGTTGCACAATGCACTTCGAGTTTGGAAGCTATGCGTGCAACTAAAGATGGTCTGGAGAGTGAATTACACCAAGAACTTATGGCACAATTATCCGTTACAGATCAGCATCAAGTGAGCGTAAACAGATTTTTAAATGCAGTTGAATTAAAAATGTTATATTTTTTCCTTTTTTTTTTTTACCTTGAATTGAAGATTCTTATTAGTATCGATTTTGGTAGGTTGATACATTAAATGACGATATAAGACGCTTAACGAAGGAGAATAAAGAAGCATTCGCGAAACGAATGCAATTAGAAGCAGAGAAGAATAAATTAGAGAATTTATTAACGAACAACTTAGTGAGGAGAAAGGATGAGCTAGTTCAAGCTTTACAAGAGATATCGGTCGAAGATCGACAGCGGCAGCTTGATTCATCAAAGATCCAGTTAGCGGATATCGAAAAGAGATTAATGAAAGTAAACGAGGACTTCAAAGTGCAAAATGAAAAAGTGACCAATGCCATGAAAAAAGTAAGTATTTAAAAACACGATGGCTACTTTTTGTGTTTAAATTAATATATAATCTTTAATTTTCCTATTTTGTCGTACGTTTAGCAAAAATCGGAGTCTGCCGAAGTTGAAAAATGGAAATTAAAGGAAAAAGAAGCGCAAGAGAAAATAGAAGCGGATGCGAAAGACTTGGAAAAATTAGCAAGCAAGTTAAATATCCTGCAACAGAAAATAGTGGAGTGTACACAAAAAATTACTGAACTTGGTGCGTTGCCTAGCCACGAAGCTTATTCTAAGTTTAGTACAATGTCTACGAAACAGCTTTTTAAGGAAATGGAAAAGGCAAATAATCATTTAAAAAAATATAGGTACGTATTTTTTCTATTTAAATATAGTAAATTGGCAATAATTATTAATAATTACTGACTTATTATGTTAAGTCAGTAATTATTAATAATTATTGTCTTTAATGTTAAATTAAAGATTGTGTTAGCAAATTTATTATATTTATGTTTTATATTTCTAGTCATGTGAATAAAAAAGCTTTGGATCAGTTTATGTCCTTTAGCGATCAGAAAGAAAGATTAGTGAAACGGAAAGAAGAATTGGATCGAGGTGATGAAAAAATAAAAGAACTTATGTCAGTACTTGAACAGCGCAAATGCGAAGCGATACAATTTACGTTTAAGCAAGTATGTCTATACATATAGTGTAGTATCATTTAAAATGGTATTTTAAAATACTTAGTGGAGAGATAATTAATATTGATATCTTAAAATCTTTTTTTTTTTTTTTTT
>NW_017275337.1:1993337-1998906 GCF_001594065.2 Cyphomyrmex costatus | reverse complement strand
ATATATATATATATATATAATATACATATAATAAGGATTTATTTATAAATTTTCTTAATTTTTTTTTCTCGCGCGAGTTAACTTATATTTCAAGATTCAGATAATACATACTTTATTTATGGATTTAAAAACTTGTATATTTATTATTTCTAGGCATAAAGGTGTCATTCACGGGACATAGAGGCGAAATGCGAGAGATGAATCAATTATCTGGTGGACAAAAATCACTCGTAGCTTTGGCCTTGATATTCGCGATCCAAAAATGCGATCCTGCACCATTTTACTTGTTCGATGAAATCGATCAGGCGCTAGATGCACAGCACAGAAAGGCAGTAGCAGATATGATCCATGAGCTTAGTTCTGACGCCCAATTTATCACCACGACATTCAGGTGACATAATACAATTAACAGCCTACAAAATTTTGAGATTGATTTAAAATGACGCGGTTGTCATGTTAATAGAACAATGGTTGCATTCGACAGAGAAAGTTTTGCAACTGTTGTAAAATTCTTCAATACGATTGAATCTTGTTTTTGATTCGTTATGAATCTACATAATAAACCAGTCATCATATTGAAGAATTTTACAACAGTTGCTAAACTGTTGCGAACTCAGCCAACAGTATAAAAACTAAAAATGTGTTTATTTCGTAGACCGGAATTACTGCACCATGCAAACAAATTCTATGGAGTGAAGTTCAGGAATAAAGTTTCGCATGTCGAATGCGTGACTCGGGAAGAAGCGGCTGATTTCGTCGAGGACGATACAACGCACGGTTAAAATATTTATAATCTACAATTTTTTTCATGATTTCAGAAGATGACACATATACAAATAGATCAACTTTGCTATGATTTCCGTCGAAATTTTCTTCTGAATATTGGCAGGTTAGGTGTTTTAGATACTTTACGTAAGAAATCGCATAAAGAGAAAAAAATTAATCATTTATGTTCAGTGTACATTCGGTTTTTTTTACATAGATCATTGTAATCGAGTCATGTTACACATGACAAATAATAGAAAACGCAAGAGTTTTAATCATTTAATATTTTATTTGTAACAGATTACATGTTATGAAACCATCACAAAATGATAATTGAAATTTGGTATATATATATGAACTGTTTTTTATATTATAAACTTTATAAAATAAAATGACTATGATAAACACATCAGTTTATGAAATCTCACAATTGTTCCATTATAATCAGGATGGTTGTTTTAAGTGGATATAAGAAGGACAATAAATGATTCCCAGAGAAAGAGAATTCAGTTTAAAAAGATGTTTATTCGAGTTTTCCTCTCTTATTGGTTATCATCCTAGCCTGTGACTCCGCATTCATTATATTATGACTAATTTCCATACTAAAAGCACTAATTAAACCAACGGTAAAAGAAATGTTAGTGTGTGCATCATATACAGAAATAATTTTATGAAAATTTTTACTAATTTAAAGGATGGGTATATATTTTAATTTTAGATTATTTTTACCTAAAACATACAATAACTTCCAAAATGATAATATTCACGGTTCAGCCATCGGAATAGTTTTTGTTAAATGTAAATATTCATTTTTCGCAGCTTCACAATTACACTTCATTTTTGCACAAAGAGCCTCACTATGTATGCGTGTGTGTGTGTGTGTGTGTGCGCGCGCGTGCGTGTGTGTGTGTGTGTGTGTGTGCGTGTGTGTGTGTGCGCGCGCGCGTTTGGTATACACATGATCACCATAAAAAGTCTTGCAATGCAAAGTTATTGATGACACTAAAGGCCACTGCGTTTGCACGAAAGAATCATGTGTACAATGTAACTTTTATTCCAAATGGCTTTTTGAACACAGATTTTAAGAGCAGTATGACGATAAGTATCCCATATGGCTAATGTATCTGCAATACACGAATGCGAATTTCCTTAATATTAAAGGAACTTGTGATAGCAGTGTTATTCTTCTTTTATTACAAGTATGTTGTATGTAGTTCCTTACATCTTCAATGAATAGCAATGAGACCAGATTCCAGAAGTTTTTGTAATTTTGCAGCTATATCGGGATTTTTCAAATGGCTGTGCAAAAAGAAAAGAAGAATTTATTAAAATTTTCGTATAACACACAATAGAGAAATGGGTGAACGTTTTAAAAAGAACGCTACTTTGCGTATCATTGGATTTTCAAAGAATCTTTGAGATACATAATACAATAATAGAACATAAAATAATAGTAGCTGTTGTGAATGACGAGTGGCTCTGTATGAGAGTGATTAACTTATAATCAAGTTTCAAGACTCCCGAAGTCTGATTCCTATAATTTCATATATTGTTATCAGATTATAATGGTTTTCTATAACAAGCCATTACCTAAAGTTTTAAGCAGTTCTTTTATAAGACATAAAAAGTCAAACATCATAATTGACTATTCTTCTTACGTTTGACATTGGTCAATTTCTTATGACTCAAGACTTTTAAAGTTTGAGTAATGGCTTATTGTAGAAACTGTAGGAAGCCATAAAAATTGATTTAAAGAGCTGACAATTTGAACAAAGGAGATATAAGATGTAATTGTAACACTCATTTTGGGAACAATAAATTGATACATATAACATCTGTCTTGCTTAAAACAGCAAAAAAATTTTATCAACAAGATCCTCTTTAAAATGGGTATTTGAAAGAACATTTTCGCATGTTAATGAAGGTTTACTATTTGATACATACGAACGTTTATTCAGAATGAAAAGCAACCTAATACTAAATCATTTCTCTAGGATATTAATATGTATATAGAATGTTAATACATTACTTACTCTTGTAAAGCTCTTGGATCGCTTTGCATTTGTTCTAGGATCAATCTCATGGCTGGATCTCGCAATATACTCTGGATCTCTGGGTCTGCCATAGCTCTCTTCCGCACTTCTTCTGGATTCGAACTTGCGGATACGGCGCAAGAGCGATAGCCCTCTAACGCCTCGCTATTCTGTGGATCCAATTCCAGAGCCTTCTGATACGCTGACAAGGCTTTCCCCTGCTGCTGCATAGCTTGCAAAATTTTTCCTTTCCTAATCCAGCCCTTGATGAACTTTGGATCCAGCTCGACAACTTTCTCGCAATCCTTCAAGCCAAGATCAAATGCCGCCAGTTTAGTATAACAGGCTGCTCTGTTGCTATAATACTTGGGATCGTCCGGATTTCTTCGGATTGCCTCGGAATAATGCTTAATAGCGGCAGGATAATCGCCATCCTTATACTTTTGATTTCCAAGTTCCTTTTCTTCTTCCGCTTTAACCGGGTCGATGTAAGCCTTCCTCTCTTCCTCCTTGATTATTTTGTCTATATCCGAGAGTAAAGTTTTAATCTCCGGCGTTCTGTGCTCAGACATAGACTTTTCATAATATACCTTAGCCTGCTTCCAATTCTCCATTTTTTTATATGCGTGACCAATTCTCGTAAATGCTTTTGCTATCAATTTGAAATCCGCTCTATTTTCTCTACCAACCTCAATAGCTTTCTCGCATTGAGCGATACATTTTCGATACTCCTTCTGTTCGAAGTACACCGCCGCTATATTCAACAAATAAACAATTTCCGTCGAATCCAATTCCACAGCTTTGTTGTAATGCTCCAAAGCCTCCTCGAAGCTCTTCTTCCTATATGCCTCGTTGCCGAGTTTCTTCTCTTCCAAAGCTTTTCTCTTTTCGGGTGGAAGATTATCCTCCTCCTTCTTCTGAGGCTTTGGTTCTGGTTTGGACTTTGGTGGTTCCGGTGGATTCATCGGCTCGGTTTCCATCAGTTCCTCCATGTCAGCGCTCATTCCTAACAATACGCTAAGGGTGGTGAGTACTCTGGTGTCCTGGAGCTTAGTACCGAGACTCTGTGGATTGGTTCGCAATTCTTGTAGTAACTTCATATATTCAGGATCAGATAGATATCCCTTCGTTCTAGGATCACTGGCCAACTTGAGGAAGATATCTGGTGAATTGAATGGATTAGTTACGGCAGCTGTTTTCTGGGCCCTCACCTCGGCCAGACTGTTTCTGAGCTGTAAATTGTTTGGATCCAGTTGTAGGCCCTTCTCATAAGTTTTGATGGACTCGTCATACCTGCCCAGGTAAGCAAGAGCGCTGCCCTTACGCGAATAACCCTTTCCCCAGTCTGGCTTCAAGCTAACAGTCTTTTCGGCATCCTCCAGCGCTTGCCGATACTTTTCAGACTTTGCATACGCCGCTGAGCGATTACTATAGAGAACGTGATTATTGCTGTCCAAGGTGATGGCATCTGTGTAACATTTAATGGCTTCATCATAATTGCCAGTTTGCAAAGCAGCATTTCCTTTCTCTTTCAATGAAGCTACCTATAAAACAACACAAGAGTGTAATACTTGGTTGTACACAACAGATATTATTTACTTAAAATTGTTTCAAGTATAGTTCCAAGATATCATATCGATCACTGTATATTAGCATCTCAGAACATTAATTGAAGTTAATTTTACAATGAGTCTACAGTCGGAAGTCTAAGGGCCTGGCACACAAAAAAACTTAAGGAAGTAAGATGTAAGCAGTAAGGAAATCAACGTTGTGGATTTGTTACTGCTTAAGTTATGGCCCCTACTGTGATTGGTTAATTTGCTTACTGCTAAGTCTTACTGCCTTAAGTTTTCTTGTGTACCAGGGCCCTTAATCTTAATCGGTGAAGTTAAACAATCAGCATACATGTTGGCTATTGGTCAACTTTACTGCTACTATAAGACTTGGGACTACTGACTACCAACTCATTGTAGAATCAGCATAAGACATCTTGAAATAAGAATAGATTATGAATATTAGCCTGTACATGGTTTTTTTTTTTTTTTTATAATAGTGGTGCCCAAAGGATGTATTTTGTACTTGAAATTAACTGATTTGAAATTTAATATATACCCGTAGAGGATACGGTATCTTTTGAATTAATAAGTTACGATGAATTATCTAGCCTTATCAGTGCCCTTGTTTTACTTTTCTAGGATCGGCTGGATGGGAAAAACGAGTAGTCGCAGAAGAAATTCGTCGAGGGGGCGAAGGAGGGGGGAAAGGATAAGGAGCAATCGTCGACCTCGCGGAACGTGACGAAGCGTCCCTGAGGAAAAAGCGAGTGGCAAGCACGCTTTACCGTCGCGATCGCGCGCGTAAATCCCCGTGGATATTTATCAATATTTACGGGCCTCCCAACGTGCCCACAACGCTTACCTGATCACCCATTACGCACGCTGAAAATGTTGAATCTCTATCTAGTTCCCAACGATCGTCCGTTCGATCGAGCAACAGAGACACGTTCAATCTCGATGATGATTCGTGCGAATCCTCGTGAATTCTCTTGCGTGCCACCGGACGCGTGTAATATATGCCGGCGAAGATCTCGGAAAGCTCCAGAAACGGACAAGCAGCGACATCACGCTACTACTTAACGAACGTGTAGTGTATATATGCATGTGCTACATATACACAGCGTGTTTGCAAAGTCATGCCACAGTATATACAGGAGCGCAACTCTCCCGATTTTTAGAGTCCTAGATATTAGTGACCCTCTAATAAGAGTCTGG